>NC_050572.1:3494793-3589793 GCF_013265735.2 Oncorhynchus mykiss | reverse complement strand
ATGTATTGAAATTATTAAACTTATATTAAACAAATAACTTACTTACATACAGTGGGGAGAACAAGTATTTGATACACTGCCGATTTTGCAGGTTTTCCTACTTACAAAGCATGTAGAGGTCTGTAATTTTTAATCATAGGTACACTTCAACTGTGAGAGACGGAATCTGAAATAAAAATCCAGAAAATCACATTGTATGATTTTTAAGTAATTAATTTGCATTTTATTGCCATGACATAAGTATTTGATCACCTACCAACCAGTAAGAATTCCGGCTCTGTACCTGTGATAAGAATTACAGACCTTACATGCTTTGTAAGTAGGAAAACCTGCAAAATCGCCGGTGTATCAAATACTTGTTCTCCCCACTGTAAATATTCAGACTCTTTGCTATGAGACTCAACATTGAGTTCAGGTGCATCCTGTTTCCATTGATCATCCTTGAGATGTTTCTACAACTTGATTGTAGTCCACCTGTGGTAAATTCAATTGATTGGACACGATCTGGAAAGGCTCACACCTGTCTATATAACACACCTGTTTATTTAACACACCTGTCTATATAAGGTCCCACAGTTGACAGTGCATGGTAGAGCAAAAACCAAACCATGAGGTCGAAGGAATTGTCCGTAGAGCTCCGAGACAGGATTGTGTCGAGGCACAGATCTGGGGAAGGGTACCAAAAAATATTCTGCAGCATCGAAGGTCCCCAAAAACACAGTGGCCTCCATCATTCTTAAATTGAAGAAGTTTGGAAACACAAAGACTCTTCCCAGAGTTGGCCGTCCGGCCAAACTGATGGTCAACGACATAACTCTATAGTTTCTCTGTGAAGATGGGAGAACCTTCCAGAAGGACAACCATCGGGGAGATGACCAAGAACCCGATGGTCACTCTGACAGAGGTCTAGAGTTCCTCCTTTGAGATGGGAGAACCTTCCAGAAGGACAACCATTTATGCAGCACTCCACAAATCAGGCCTTTATGGTAGAGTAGCCAGACAGAAGCCACTACTCAGTAAAAGGCACATTGCAGCCCACTTTGAGTTTTACAAAAGGCACCTAAAGGACTCTCAGACCATGAGAAACAAGATTCTACTCAGTCTGATGAAACTCAGTCTGATGAAACCAAGATTGAACTATTTGGTCTGAATGCCAAGCGTCACGTTTGGAGGAAACCTGGCACCATCCCGTTGGGATGTTTTTCAGCGGCAGGATTGAGGGATGGTATTGAGGGAAAGATGAATGGAGCAAAGTACAGAGAGATCCTTGAGGAAAACCTGCTCCAGAGCACTCAGGACCTCAGACTGGGACGAAGGTTCACCCTCCAACAGGACAACGACCCTAAGCACACAGCCAAGACAACACAGGAGTGGCTTCAGGACAAGTCTCTGAATGTCCTTGAGTGGCCGCGCCACAGCCCAGACTTGAACCCAATTGAATATCTCTGGAGAGACCTTGAAAATAGCTGTGCAGCGACGCTCCCTATCCAACCTGACAAGAGCTTGAGAGGATGTGTAGAGTACAATGGGAGAACACCCCAAAAACAGGTGTGCCAAGCTTGTAGCGTCATACCCAATAAGACTCGAGGCTGTAATCGCTGCCAAAGGGACTTCAACAAAAGTACAGAGTAAAGGGTCTGAATACTTATGTAAATGTAAAATATTTTCTTTATATATACATTTGCAAAAATGTCGATAAACCTGTTTTTCCTTTGTCATTATTGTAGATTGTTGAGGAAACACAACTATTTAATACGTTTTATAATAAGTCTGTAAAGTAAACAAATGTGGAAAAAGTCAAGAGGTCTGAATACTTTCTGAATGCACTGCATATTTATGAATACAACTATTTCGATGGAAGTGATGGTCTACTCAGTTTCTTTGAGGCTTCTGTGCCTACAAGTTTTTACCACTTAGCACTTAATTGGCCAAAATTGGACAAACTCAGTGGCTGATTCAAAGGAAGAAATGGAAGCCACTTCAACAAGCTGCCTAGAAATTGGGGCTAAAAAAAAGAAAAGAACACTGTAGAATCATTCAACCTATTCAGGTCCGGTCAATGCAGTATTTAAATTATACTTTTTTGACCGGACCTGAATAGGTTGAATGATTCTACAGTGTTCTTTTCTTTTATCTATTCTGATTGGTGGCGATTCAGACTTAGGAAATGCCTTTCCTACTCACACATTAAGAGTATTTACCTTATTCAGTCGCTGTTGCGCTGGTATAAAGATTGGGAGACAGGCGTCGGAATGCGTAATAGTGTTTGTTATTTCTATACCTCAAACTACAGCGTTTACCATGTAATGGCAAGGGGAAGAACACTGAACAAACACGTATACAAGGGTAGAAACCCAAACAAAAGAACGAGGACTACCTAAAATAACTAACACAAGCGCACAATGATTTACACATGGGATGAGACCTGTAATCATCTGCGCAATCCACAGCGGTACGAAAGCCAAAACACAGGGACTCACACGCACCAACGTACATAGGAACAATAATCGACAAGACAATGGTGAACCAAGGGCTTATCCAGTTACTAATCTCTGGGAATAAGGCACATTTATACAGTTACTCTGGGAATAGGGCACATTTATACAGTTACTCTGGGAATAGGGACCATTTATACAGTTACTCTGGGAATAGGGACCAGCTGTGCGTAATGAAAGTTACGGAGGGATCGGTGACAGTTGCGTAACTCTGCAGGTGTGAGTCAATTTAATTCAACATTTTTTTTCCCAGTACATTCATCTTAAGACATCCGCAAAACACCAGTCTCAACGTCAACAGTGAAGAGGCGACTCCGGGATGTTATCCTTCTAGGCAGAGTTGCAAAAAAAAAGCCATATCTTAGACTTGCTAAAAACATATATATATTAAGATGGGGAAAAAAACAGACACTGGTCACGGGTACTGTTTAATGAAGCTGCCAGTTGAGGACTTGAGTTGTCTTGTTTCTCTAATGTACTTTTCTTCTTGCTCTGTTGTGCACCGGGGCCTCCCACTCCTCCCACTCTTTCTATTCTGATTAGTGCCAGTTTGCGCTGATCTGTGAAGGGAGTAGTACACAGCGTTATATGAGAGCTTCAGTTTCTTGGCAATTTCTCGCATGGAATAGTCTTTCCCATAACAAGAATAGACTGACAAATTTCAGAAGGAAGCTATTTGTATCTTGCCGTTTTGAACCCACAAATGCTGACGCTCCAGATACTCAACTAGTCTAAAGAAGGCCAAGTGTATTTCTTATTTAATCAGAACAGTTTTCAGTGGTGCTAACATAATTGCAAAAGGGTTTTCTAATGATCAACTAGGACTTGGATTAGCTAACACACAGTGCCATTGGAACACAGGAGTGATGGTTGCTGATAATGGGCCTCTGTACCCCTATGTAGATATTCCATTAAACATTCTGCTGTTTCCAGCTACAATAGTCATTTACAAAATTAACAATGTCTACACTGTATTTCTGATCAATTTGATGTCATTTTAATGGACCAAAAATGAGCTTTTCTTAAAATAACCAGGACAAGTGACCCCAAACTCTTGAACAGTAGTGTACATATTCTTCTGTTTCAGCACCAATTGGTCGATGAAGAAAATACTCTAATCTTGTAGATGACCTAGGTTTTGGAAATCTGAATCATAAAAAACAGTTTTTGGGGAGCCTTTACGCACTAAAGAAAATAAAAAAAGTGGTTTAATTAGTTCTGAAAATTTAACCCATCAAATCAAATACAAAACAACAGATGTAAACTAACATTGAAGTTTCCCGACAATTCAGAGAGAAAAAAGAGAAATAATATAAACATAATAACACAAAGAATAAATCCACAATGAGTATCGATAACGTGGCTATGTACACGCAGTACCAGTACCGAGTCAATGAGCAGGGGTACGAGGTCATTGAGGTAGGGGTTGTAACGAGTCAATGAGCAGGGGTACGAGGTCATTGAGGTAGGGGTTGTAACGAGTCAATGAGCAGGGGTACGAGGTCATTGAGGTAGGGGTTGTAACGAGTCAATGAGCAGGGGTACGAGGTCATTGAGGTAGGGGTTGTAACGAATCAATGAGCAGGGGTACGAGGTCATTGAGGTAGGGGTTGTAACGAGTCAATGAGCAGGGGTACGAGGTCATTGAGGTAGATATGTACTAATAGGGGTAGTGGTTGTAACGGGGTTGTACCGGGGTTGTAACGGGGTTGTAACGGGGGTTGTAAAGGGGGTTGTAGAGGGGTTGTAACAGGGGTTGGAACGGGGTTGTAATGGGGGTTGTACCGGGGTTGTACTGGGGTTGTAACCGGGGTTGTAACGGGGGTTGTACCGGGGTTGTAACGGGGGTTGTAACGGGGTTGTAACGAGTGCGCTGAAAGTCAGGAAGAAAGTTCAGGGAGTGTTTAATTTTTTTTGTTAAATAAACAATGAACACGAAACACAAACAACACACCGACATGAAAACAGAGTCAATAACATATGAGGAAAGAACCAAGGGGAGTGGCAGATATAGAGAAGATAATCAAGGAGGTGATGGAGTCCAGACGAGTGACAGATATAGGGAAGATAATCAAGGTGATGGAGTCCAGGCGAGTGACAGATATAGAGAAGATAATCAAGGAGGTGATGGAGTCCAGGCGAGTGACAGATACAGGGAAGATAATCAAGGAGGTGATGGAGTCCAGGTGAGTGTCATGAGGCTCAGGTGCGCGAGACGATGGTGACAGATGTGCGGGATAATCAGCAGCCTGATGACCTAGAGGCCGGAGAGGGAGTATACGTGACGGGGGTAAAGTGACTCGTCAACAGGATAGATTATAAACGGTAGCAGCAGCACATGTAATGAGTCAACAGAGTTAGAGGTGACAAGGGTCAATCCAGATAGTTTAACCAAAAGCTACCCAGACTATCTCAGATTCAGATCAACTCTATTATCCCACCAGTGGGAAATTCATTTGGTCATGAGCCTAATAAGACAGTACACAAAACATGAAACACAGAAACTACACAATATAATTAACTAGAAGTGCTTTAGCTACACATTGAATGTGAATGTGCAGTATGCTGTATATTGGAGGGATCATCAGACTATCCATTCTACAGCCTAATGGCTGATGGTATAAAACAGTCCCCGTATTCGTCTGTTTTCATTTTCTTCTGAAGAAGTCTTGCCCGGCTGCTGCTGTGACTCAGTTTTGAGTCTGTCTTGTAAAATGCTTTAAAGATGTAGAAGGATGAGTTTGGTGTACAGTAATTGATCTGTAGCAATTATCCTTCCCGCCGTCTTAGTCGAGCGCTGAAGCTTGACTTGGTCTTGCACTCGCATGTTCACAAACACGCATTTCAGAGCAAAGGACAACACACTCTGCAGGTCGGATTTATAGAACATTTGTAAGATATTGAGGTTGAAAGAAAAAACATTCTCTGTTGCAACTTCCAGGTCATCGGCGCAGGCCGTCGTCAGGGCCGTCGTCAGGGCCGTCGTCAGGGCCGTCGTCAGGGCCGTCGTCAGGGCCGCCCAGTCAGTGTATTCAAAACAGTCCTGGTGGTCTTCTGTCTCTTCAGGAGTGTAACGTATTGCTGATGTGATGCTAAATGTTCAGGTAGATTGCACATGTTAAAGTCTCCCATGATTAGCTGTTTATGCTTCAGGTGACTCTGTTTTCCGCCTGGGATACAAGGTCATGAATCAAGTCGGCAGCTATTCGGGTGTGAATGGAGGGGGCTATGTAGACAATAAATAGTCAACCGGATTTATTTCTCATGGCAGGTAGTACGGCCCTAAGGTTTAGAGCAAGAAGTTCAATATCTTTAGTACAGACCTTGTGCTTGGTTTTAATGTGGGCAGGACTGCAATATTTATTGTTGATGAATGCACAAATTCCACTGTCTTTTCTCTTCCCAGAGTTGATGTTTCGGTCCATTCTAACGATTGTGTAGCCATCCAGCTACACAGCGGAGGAGGGATCCTGTTCCGTAAGCTCAGGTCCCAGGTCCCAGGTCCCAGGTCTCAGGTCTCAGGTCCCAGGTCTCAGGTCTCAGGTCTGAGGTCCCAGGTCCCAGGTCCCAGGTCCCAGGTCCCAGGTCTCAGGTCCCAGGTCCCAGGTCTCAGGTCTCAGGTCTCAGGTCTCAGATCCCAGGTCTCAGGTCTCAGGTCTCAGGTCCCAGGTCTCAGGTCTCAGGTCCCAGGTCCCAGGTCCCAGGTCCCAGGTCCCAGGTCCCAGGTCCCAGGTCCCAGGTCCCAGGTCTCAGGTCCCAGGTCCCAGGTCCCAGGTCTCAAACCTCAGACAGATCAGATCAGACCAGGGTACAAGCCCGTAACTCCTCAGTCTAATTCCTTTCTACATGTCCATGCATAATAGATGGAAGAGGTTTTCTGAAGGGTTGGTTTATTTTTAAAATTCCTCCTCCTCCAATATTCCTGCCAGGCTTCCTTGGTTTTAGATGCCTTTTATTGGGAACATGTTGTATTGATGGTGGTGTTCCAGTGTAGACGTGCAGCAAAGGGAGATTAAGCAGGACATCCCTTGTGTATGATATCTGTGGTTGTGGATCGCTGTACCCATTGACTGTTAGGTCGACAGCTTGTTAGAACTAACAGTCAAAGTACTGCTATTTGCCTCATTATTATTATTATTATTATTATTATTATTATCATTATTATTATTATTATCATTATTATTATTATTATTATCATTATTATCATTATTATCATTATTATTATTATTATTATCATTATTATCATTATTATTATTATTATCATTATTATCATTATTATTATTATTATTATTATTATTATTATTATTATCATTATTATCATTATTATCATTATTATTATTATTATTATCATTGTTATCATTATTATTATTATTATCATTATTATCATTATTATTATTATTATTATTATCGTTATTATTATTATTATCATTATTATGACTATCATTATTATTATTATTATTATCATTATTATCATTATCAGTATTATCATTATTATCATTATTATTATTATTATCATTATTATTATTATTATCATTATTATTATTATCATTATTATCATTATTATCATTATTATTATTATTATCATTATTATTATTATTATCATTATTATTATTATTATTATTATTATTATCATTATTATCATTATTATTATTATTATTATCATTATTATCATTATTATTATTATTATCATTATTATCATTATTATTATTATTATTATTATCGTTATTATTATTATTATCATTATTATGACTATCATTATTATTATTATTATTATCATTATTATCATTATCAGTATTATTATTATCATTATTATTATTATTATTATTATTATTATCATTATTATTATTATTTTTTTTTATTTTATTATTATTATTATTATCATTATCATTATTATCATTATTATTTTTATTATTATCATTATTATTATTATTATTATCATTATTATTATTATCATTATTATCATTATTATTATTATTATTATTATTATTATCATTATTATTATTATTATTATCATTATTATTATTTTTATCATTATCATTATTATTATTATTATTATCATTATTATTATCATTATCATTATCATTATTATCATTATCATTATCATTATCATTATTATTATTTTTATCATTATCATTATCATTATCATTATCATTATCATTATTATTATTATCATTATCATTATCATTATCATTATTATTATTATTATTATTATTATCATTATCATTATCATTATTATTATTATTATTATTATCATTATCATTGTTATTATTATTATTATTATTAAATTTTTTCTAACCAGGTAGGCCAGTTGAGAACCAGTTCTCATTTTACAACTGCGACCTGCGATTTATTAGCTGTACGATTTAATAACGCTCAAAACCTAGTTGGTTGAGGTGAATCGCAACTTTAAAACACTGCAAAAGAAGAAAAAAAACAAACACGGAAGGGACCATGTTGCTGTAAGAATAAACACCTTCCCTTTAAATATGGATCATTCTGATGGGGGTAGAAGCACTTCCCTTTAAATATGGATCATTCTGATGGGGGTAGAAGCTGTTCCCTTTAAATATGGATCATTCTGATGGGGGTAGAAGCTGTTCCCTTTAAAAATGGATCATTCTGATGGGGGTAGAAGCTATTCCCTTTAAATATGGATCATTCTGATGGGGGGTAGAAGCTGTTCCCTTTAAATATGGATCATTCTGATGGGAGGTAGAAGCACTTCCCTTTAAATATGGATCATTCTGATGGGGGTTGAAGCTGTTCCCTTTAAATATGGATCGTTCTGATGGGGGGTAGAAGCTGTTCCCTTTAAATATGGATCGTTCTGATGGGGGTAGAAGCTGTTCAGGGTCCTGTTGGTTCCAGACTTGGTGCGTCGATACTGCTTACTGTTCTAATGTTGGACGATTAGTGTATATAGAATTATATCAGGGAGAATAGTGTACAATAGTAGGCTATACCCTCGTCTATTACCTGCACTGACCATGGGACTGTGTGATGTCAAGTATTACTGTGTGATGTCAAGCCATGCATCAGGTCTAACCTGCTACGGCTCGGTCTGCACTTGGCTCCATAACAATGTAATTATCCTACATATCTGTTTTGTATTATCACCTGTTACTAGTGATCCTCAGCAACAACCACACGGCCGTGACGGCGTTTACAGAGGAGGCAAATTAAGGTAAACTAAACAATGTAATTAAATGGAATGATAATCTAGGCTATACCATCTGAAGGGAACTAACAGTACATTGGGCTCCCGATGGTGCAGCGGTCTAAGACACTGCATCTCAGTGGTAGAGGCGTCACTACAGACCCTAGTTCAGAGGTCTAAGACACTGCATCTCAGTGCTAGAGGCGTCACTACAGACCCTAGTTCAGAGGTCTAAGACACTGCATCTCAGTGCTAGAGGCGTCACTACAGACCCTAGTTCAGAGGTCTAAGACACTGCATCTCAGTGCGTCACTACAGACCCTGGTTCAGAGGTCTAAGACACTGCATCTCAGTGCATCACCACAGACCCTGGTTCAGCGGTCTAAGGCACTGCATCTCAGTGCGAGAGGCGTCACTACAGACCCTGGTTCAGCGGTCTAAGGCACTGCATCTCAGTGCGAGAGGCGTCACTACAGACCCTGGTTCAGCGGTCTAAGACACTGCATCTCAGTGCTAGAGGCGTCACCACAGACCCTGGTTCAGCGGTCTAAGGCACTGCATCTCAGTGCTAGAGGCGTCACCACAGACCCTGGTTCAGTGGTCTAAGGCACTGCATCTCAGTGCTAGAGGCGTCACTACAGACCCTAGTTCAGAGGTCTAAGACACTGCATCTCAGTGCGTCACTACAGACCCTGATTCAGCGGTCTAAGGCACTGCATCTCAGTGCTAGAGGAGTCACCACAGACTCTGTTTCAGAGGTCTAAGGCACTGCATCTCAGTGCTAGATGCGTCACTACAGACCCTGGTTCAGCGGTCTAAGGCACTGCATCTCAGTGCTAGAGGCGTCACTACAGACCCTGGTTCAGAGGTCTTAGACACTGCATCTCAGTGCTAGAGGCGTCACTACAGACCCTGGTTCAGCGGTCTAAGGCACTGCATCTCAGTGCTAGAGGCGTCACTACAGACCCTGGTTCAGAGGTCTTAGACACTGCATCTCAGTGCTAGAGGCGTCACTACAGACCCTGGTTCAGCGGTCTAAGGCACTGCATCTCAGTGCTAGAGGCGTCACCACAGACCCTGGTTCAGCGGTCTAAGGCACTGCATCTCAGTGCTAGAGGCGTCACTACAGACCCAGGTTCAGTGGTCTGAGACACTGCATCTCAGTGCTAGAGGCGTCACTACAGACCCTGGTTCAGCGGTCTAAGGCACTGCATCTCAGTGCTAGAGGCGTCACTACAGACCCTGGTTCAGAGGTCTAAGACACTGCATCTCAGTGCTAGAGGCGTCACCACAGACCCTGGTTCAGTGGTCTAAGGCACTGCATCTCAGTGCTAGAGGCGTCACTAAAGTCCCTGGTTCAGTGGTCTAAGGCACTGCATCTCAGTGCTAGAGGCGTCACTACGGACCCTGGTTCAGTGGTCTAAGGTACTGCATCTCAGTGCTAGAGGCGTCACCACAGACCCTGGTTCAATTCTAGTCTGTATCACAACCGGCCGTGATTGGGAGTCCCATGGGGTGGCGCACAATTGGACCAGCGTCGTCTGTGTTAGTGTTTGGCCGGGGTAGGCCGTCATTGTAAATAATAATTTGTTCTTAACTGACTTGCCAAGTTAAATAAAGGTAAAAAAATATATATAAAAATGTACAGTTGAATATGTGTGGTTATTAGTCTGACTGTCCATACTGATAGTGGTTCATATTTAACGCGATAGAAAAAGGAGACAGAGAAAGTCCCGCTAGTCTATAATTAAGACGTTTTAAAGTTAAAAGTCTGTACAACTTAAATTCTGCATGATTGCACAGTATTTCATCAACTTGACACTATCAAAGGTGACATGCTTCAGTTTGCTGCCTTATGACTCATTTCACGTTTGCCTCCAGCGATCATAAGGTAAATTAGGTCTAAAACATGTGTCCTTTGTATATTTCACATCTCATAACATATCACTAATTTACCCAGCCCTTATCAATAGCTCTGATCAATAGCTCTGATCGATAGCTCTGATCGATAGCTCTGATCGATAGCTCTGATCAATAGCTCTGATCAAGTTGTAAATGACAGTGTATGGAGAATGGTGTTATTTCTACCAAGAAAAATAAAGTAGATGCATTTTCCGCTTGGAACCGGCATGTTGGCTAGGCCTTATTCGTGGTTTCCTCATGTATAAAGGTGGTGGAATCAGGGTTAGAATACAGCGTATCTGTAGACACATTTATTCTCTCTCAACCCCAAATGTATAGCAGGTGAATACAAAGGTGTTCTCATGCTTATGTTGAAAGGTCAGAATATTGGTAGAGAGAAGTGCATTTAAAGGAAATTACATTATATTAGCTGGTTGGAATCCCCCCCCATGTACAGTGGCAAGAACAATTATGTGAACCGTTTGGAATTATCTGGATTTCTGCATATATTGGTCACCAAATTTGATCTGATCTTCATCTAAGTCACAACAATAGACAAACACAGTCTGCTTAAACTAATAACACACAAATTATTGTTTTTGTCTTGTTTCTATTGAATACATCATTAAACATTCAAAGTGTATATTGGAAAAAGTATGTGAACCCTAATGACTTAGGCTAATTGGAGTCAGGAGTCAACTATCCCGGAGTCCAATCAATGAGACGAGATTAGAGATGTTGGGTAGAGCTGCCCTGCCCAATAAAAAACACTCACAAAATATGAGTTTGCTATTCACAAGAAGCATTGCCTGATGTGAATCATGCCTCGAACAAAAGAGATCTCAGAAGACCTAAGATTAAGAATTGTTGACTTGCATAAAGCTGGAAAGTGTTACAAAAGTATCTCTTAAAGCCTTGATGTTCATCAGTCCACGGTAAGACATTGTCTATAAATGGAAAAAGTTCAGCGCTGTTGCTACTCTCCCTAGGAGTGACCATCCTGCAAAGGTGACTGCAAGAGCGCAGCGCAGAATGCTCAATGAGGTTAAGAAGAATCCTAGAGTGTCAGCTAAAGACTTACAGACATCTCTGGAACACGCTAACATCTCTGTTGACAAGTCTACGATACGTAAAACACTAAACAAGAATGGTGTTCATGGGAGGACACCACGGAAGAAGCCACTGCTGTCCAAAAAAAGTATTGCTGCACATATGAAGTTCGCAAAAGAGCATCTGGATGTTCCACAGCACTACTGGCAAAATATTCTGTGGACAGATGAAACTAAAGTTGAGTTGTTTGGAAGGAAGGAACACACAACACTGTGTGGAGAGAAAAAGGCACATCACACCATCATCTAAACCTCATCCCAACTGTAAGGTACGGTGGAGGGAGCATCATGGTAGGGAGCATCATGGTTTGTGGCTGCTTTGCTGCCTCAGGGCCTGGACAGCTTGCTATCATCGACGGAAAAATGAATTCCAAGGTTTATCAAGACATTTAGCAGGAGAATGTCAGGCTATCTGTCCTCCAATTGAAACTCAGCAGAAGTTGGGTTTTTGCAACAGGACAACGACCCAAAACACAGAAGTAAACCAACAACCGAGTGGCTTCAACAGATGAAAATACCCACTCTGGAGTGGCCCAGTCAGAGTCCTGACCTCAACCCGATTGAGATGCTGTGGCATGACCTCAAGAGAGCAGTTAACACCAGACATCCCAAGAATATCGCTGAACTGAAACAGTTTTGTAAAGAGGAATGGCCCAAAATTCCTCCTGACTACAGAAAAATGTTTGGTTGAGGTTATTGCTGCCAAAGGAAGGTCAACCAGTTATTAAATCCAAGGGTTCACATACTTTTTCCACCCTGCACTGTGAAAGTTTACACTGTGTGTTCAATAAAGACATGGAAACGTATAATTATTTGTATGTTATTAGTTTAAGCAGACTGTGTTTGTCTATTGTTGTGACTTAGATGAAGATCAGATCAAATTTGATGACCAGTTTATGCAGGAATCCAGGTCTTTCCAATTGGTTAGTGAACTTTTTGTTGTCGCTGTAGATTACTTTCCGGTACACTTTCAAAATCTCTCATTCTGTTGTATAGAAATATTCATGTCAAGGCTTCTAATGTGTTGATGGTGATGTGGGGGTCCTCTAATGTATTGATGGTGGTGTGGGGGTCCTCTAATGTATTGATGGTGGTGTGGGGGTCCTCTAATGTGTTGATGGTGGTGTGGGTGGTGTGGGGTTCCTCTAATATATTGTTGGTGGTGTGGGGGTCCTCTAATGTATTGATGGTGGTGTGGGGGTCCTCTAATGTATTGATGGTGGTGTGGGGGTCCTCTAATGTATTGATGGTGGTGTGGGGGTCCTCTAATGTAATGATGGTGGTGTGGGGGTCCTCTAATGTATTGATGGTGGTGTGGGGTCCTCTAATGTATTGATGGTGGTGTGGGGGTCCTCTAATGTATTGATGGTGGTGTGGGTGGTGTGGGGGTCCTCTAATGTATTGATGGTGGTGTGGGGGTCCTCTAATGTAATGATGGTGGTGTGGGGTCCTCTAATGTATTGATGGTGGTGTGGGGGTCCTCTAATGTGTTGATGGTGGTGTGGGTGGTGTGGGGGTCCTCTAATGTATTGATGGTGGTGTGGGGGTCCTCTAATGTATTGATGGTGGTGTGGTGGTCCTCTAATGTATTGATGGTGGTGTGGGGGTCCTCTAATGTATTGATGGTGGTGTGGGGGTCCTCTAATGTGTTGATGGTGGTGTGGGTGGTGTGGGGTTCCTCTAATATATTGTTGGTGGTGTGGGGGTCCTCTAATGTATTGATGGTGGTGTGGGGGTCCTCTAATGTATTGATGGTGGTGTGGGGGTCCTCTAATGTATTGATGGTGGTGTGGGGGTCCTCTAATGTATTGATGGTGGTGTGGTGGTCCTCTAATGTATTAATGGTTGTGTGGGGGTCCTCTAATGTATTGATGGTGGTGTGGGGGTCCTCTAATGTATTGATGGTGGTGTGGGGGTCCTCTAATGTATTGATGGTGGTGTGGGGGTCCTCTAATGTATTGATGGTAGTGTGGGTGGTGTGGGGGTCCTCTAATGTGTTGATGGTGGTGTGGGTGGTGTGGGGTTCCTCTAATATATTGTTGGTGGTGTGGTGGTCCTCTAATGTATTGATGGTGGTGTGGGGGTCCTCTAATGTATTGATGGTGGTGTGGTGGTCCTCTAATGTATTGATGGTGGTGTGGGGATCCTCTAATGTATTGATGCTGGTGTGGGGGTCCTCTAATGTGTTGATGGTGGTGTGGGGGTCCTCTAATGTATTGATGGTGGTGTGGGGGTCCTCTTATGTATTGATGGTGGTGTGGGTGGTGTGGGGGTCCTCTAATGTGTTGATGGTGGTGTGTGGGTCCTCTAATGTATTGAGGTTGGTGTGGGGGTCCTCTAATGTATTGATGGTGGTGTGGGGGTCCTCTTATGTATTGATGGTGGTGTGGGGGTCCTCTAATGTATTGATGGTGGTGTGGGGTCCTCTAATGTATTGATGGTGGTGTGGGGGTCCTCTAATGTTTTGATGGTGGTGTGGGGGTCCTCTAATATGGTGTGGGTGGTGTGGGGGTCCTCTAATATGGTGTGGGGGTCCTCTAATATGGTGTGGGTGGTGTGGGGGTCCTCTAATATGGTGTGGGGGTCCTCTAATGTATTGATGGTGGTGTGGGTGATGTGGGGGTCCTCTAATGTATTGATGGTGGTGTGGGTGGTGTGGGGGTCCTCTAATGTATTTATGGTGGTGTGGGGGTCCTCTAATGTATTGATGGTGGTGTGGGGTCCTCTAATGTAATGATGGTAGTGTGGGGTCCTCTATTGTATTGATGGTTTTGTGGTGGTGTGGGGTCCTCTAATGTATTGATGGTGGTGTGGGGGTCCTCTAATGTAATGATGGTGGTGTGGGGGTCCTCTAATGTGTTGATGGTTGTGTGGGGATCCTCTAATGTATTGATGGTTTTGTGGTGGTGTGGGGTCCTCTAATGTATTGATGGTGGTGTGGGGGTCCTCTAATGTATTGATGGTGGTGTGGGGGTCCTCTAATGTATTGATGGTGGTGTGGGGGTCCTCTAATGTAATGATGGTGGTGTGGGGGTCCTCTAATGTAATGATGGTGGTGTGGGGGTCCTCTAATGTATTGATGGTTTTGTGGGTGGTGTGGGGTTCCTCTAATATATTGATGATGGTGTGGGGGTCCTCTAATGTAATGATGGTGCTGTGGGGGTCCTCTAATGTGTTGATGGTTGTGTGGGGATCCTCTAATGTATTGATGGTTTTGTGGTGGTGTGGGGTCCTCTAATGTATTGATGGTGGTGTGGGGGTCCTCTAATGTATTGATGGTGGTGTGGGGGTCCTCTAATGTAATGATGGTGGTGTGGGGGTCCTCTAATGTATTGATGGTGGTGTGGGGGTCCTCTAATGTATTGATGGTGGTGTGGGGGTCCTCTAATGTATTGATGGTGGTGTGGGGGTCCTCTAATGTATTGATGGTGGTGTGGGGGTCCTCTAATGTAATGATGGTGGTGTGGGGGTCCTCTAATGTAATGATGGTGGTGTGGGGGTCCTCTAATGTATTGATGGTGGTGTGGGGGTCCTCTAATATATTGTTGGTGGTGTGGGGGTCCTCTAATGTATTGATGGATGTGTGGGGGTCCTCTAATGTATTGATGGTGGTGTGGGGGTCCTCTAATGTATTGATGGATGTGTGGGGGTCCTCTAATATATTGTTGTTGGTGTGGGGGTCCTCTAATGTATTGATGGTGGTGTGGGGGTCCTCTAATGTATTGATGGTGGTGTGGGGGTCCTCTAATGTATTGATGTTGGTGTGGGGGTCCTCTAATGTATTGATGGTGATATGGGGGTCCTCTAATGTATTGATGGTGGTGTGGGGATCCTCTAATGTATTGATGGATGTGTGGGGGTCCTCTAATATATTGTTGGTGGTGTGGGGGTCCTCTAATGTATTGATGTTGGTGTGGGGGTCCTCTAATGTATTGATGGTGATGTGGGGGTCCTCTAATGTGTTGATGGTGGTGTGGGGGTCCTCTAATGTGCTGATGGATGTGTGGGGATCCTCTAATGCACATATGTCAGAGTCAAGGCCCGCGGGCCACATCCGGCCCGCAAGAAGGTTTTTTACGGCCCCTGGGATGATCTTGATTTATTATTAGAACCGGCCCGCAGCAAGCCGGCAGCCCGCAGATCTTTTACACGCACCAATACTACATTTCCCACAATGCAAAGGTGACGCACCGAGCAGTAGGCTGCTTCATTTCAATATTTATTGGCACAGCAGTCGTCAGCATCACAGTACGAAACACGCGGACAAAAACAAGAATATGGACATGGAACAAAGGCTACAAAAGGCAGAGGAATTAAAACGAGGCCTCAAATCTCGACAGGCTCTGTTCAAAAAAGCCAAATCACAAGGCCAGGCTGCTGTCAAGGCCAGTTTTATTTTGGCAGAAGAGATCGCTAAATCAGCCCGGCCATTTACGGAGGGGGATTTCATCAAAAACTGCATGATTAAAGTTTGTGACGAAGTTTGCCCAGAAAAAAGGCAACTCTTTTTAAATGTGAGTCTGAGCAGAAACACCATTGCCGAGAGAGTAGACCAGTTGTCCATCAATCTAAAAGAGCAGCTTGTGAAAAAGGGAAAAGATGTTATTGCATATTCCTTGGCTGTGGATGAGAGCACCGACATTTCTGACATTGCCCAGTTGTCAATTTTCATCCGCGGAGTGGACTCCAGCCTAAGCGTGACAGAGGAGTTTTTGGCTTTACGTCCTATGCATGGCACAACTACGGGGCATGATTTGTATGAAGAGGTGTCAAGATGTGTAAATGAGATGGAGCTGCCTTGGGAAAAACTCGTGGGTTTGACAACCGACGGAGCACCTGCGATGTGTGGACACAGGAGCGGACTGGTGGCGAAGATACGGGAAAAGATGCAAGAGGAAAACGCGACAGGTGAGCTGACAGCTTATCATTGTATCATACACCAGGAAGCGTTGTGCGGTAAAGCCTTGAAAATGGAGCATGTAATGAGCATCATCACGCGCACAGTTAACTTTATCAGAGCCAAAGGTTTGAATCACCGCCAGTTCAAGGCATTTCTGACGGAGTTAGAAACGGAGCATGGTGATTTGCCTTATCACACAGAGGTGCGATGGCTAAGCCAGGGAAAGGTGCTTCAAAGATGTTTCGAGCTTCGTGAGGAGATTTGTCTATTCTTGGACAGCAAAGGGAAAGACACAACACAACTCCGAGACGAAATGTTTCTGTGTGAAATGGCTTTTCTGTGTGACATTACGAGTCATCTGAATGCAATAAACTTGCAGCTGCAGGGTCGGGATCGTGTCATCTCTGATATGTACAGTACAGTGAAGGCATTTAAAACCAAACTGACTCTGTGGGAGACGCAGATGCGGAAAGAAAATTTGAGCCACTTTCCCAGCTGCCAGACCATGAAAGAGAAGCTCTCTACCAGTGCGTTCCCGAGCACACAGTTGGCTGATAAAATAGGTATGCTTACCACTGACTTTCGACGCTGATTTGCTGACTTTGAAGCACAAAAAAGCAGGTTGGAACTGCTTGGTAACCTATTTGCTGTTGACGTGGAAAGCTCACCACCAAACCTCCAAATGGAGTTGATTGACCTCCAATGCAATGATGCACTGAGGGAAAAATATGCGGCAGTGGGTGCTGCGGAGTTTGCCCGTTTCCTCCCCGGCACAATGCCCCAGCTGCGCATCCAGGCTGCTCAAACGTTGTCTATGTTTGGCAGCACATACCTGTGTGAACAACTGTTTTCTTTGATGAACCTGAACAAAACATCACACAGAAGTCGACTTACTGCTGAACACCTCCACTCAATTCTGAGGATTTCTTCAGCTCAGAGCCTTACCCCGAACATTGATGAACTTGTGGAAAAGATGGGACACCACCAAGTATCACCCTCAACCTCAAACAAGTGAACATTACTGTGCAATCACATATTTAGAGTTTTTACTCAGTTCAAGTTTAAAAGTTAAAATTTAATATTTGTTTTCACTGCATGTTACTTCTCCTTAAACAAAGTGTTGTTTTTGATTAATAGATTTTTGCACTTTATTTTTTTGTATTTCAATCCAATTATATTTTAAAAATATTTCAGTTGAGTGGATGATAGAAAATTGCTATTATTGTTTTTTCTTTGAAGTAAATTTAGCCCACTTTTGCTAAAATAGAAAATATAGTCTACTGATGGTGCCTTGAATACCGGTTTCTTTCATTTAATGTTCATGTTATGGGGATATTTATATAAAGGAAATTTGTCTTTTGTGTCTGTTGAAAATTAAAGATTACTGACAGAGCCATAAGAAAATATTGCTTTATTTATCTGATCATATTGTAATATATTTGTTAGGTTTTCAGTAGGTTCAATTAGGTTCACTAGACTATATGCGTCATTTAAAAATTTTTCAATGAACATTCGAACAGTCCGGCCCTCGTCTTGTAGCTGATTTTTTTATTTGGCCCTCCGTCCATTTGACTTTGACACCCCTGCTCTAATGTATTGATGGTGGTGTGGGGGTGTGGGGTCCTCTAATGTATTGATGGTGGTGTGGGGGTCCTCTAATGTATTGATGGTGGTGTGGGGGTCCTCTAATGTATTGATGGTGGTGTGGGGGTCCTCTAATGTATTGATGGTGGTGTGGGGGTCCTCTAATGTATTGATGGTGGTGTGGGGGTCCTCTAATGTAATGATGGTGGTGTGGGGGTCCTCTAATGTAATGATGGTGGTGTGGGGGTCCTCTAATGTATTGATGGTGGTGTGGGGGTCCTCTAATATATTGTTGGTGGTGTGGGGGTCCTCTAATGTATTGATGGATGTGTGGGGGTCCTCTAATGTATTGATGGTGGTGTGGGGGTCCTCTAATGTATTGATGGATGTGTGGGGGTCCTCTAATATATTGTTGGTGGTGTGGGGGTCCTCTAATGTATTGATGGTGGTGTGGGGGTCCTCTAATGTATTGATGGTGGTGTGGGGGTCCTCTAATGTATTGATGTTGGTGTGGGGGTCCTCTAATGTATTGATGGTGATATGGGGGTCCTCTAATGTATTGATGGTGGTGTGGGGATCCTCTAATGTATTGATGGATGTGTGGGGGTCCTCTAATATATTGTTGGTGGTGTGGAGGTCCTCTAATGTATTGATGTTTGTGTGGGGGTCCTCTAATGTATTGATGGTGATGTGGGGGTCCTCTAATGTGTTGATGGTGGTGTGGGGGTCCTCTAATGTGCTGATTGATGTGTGGGGATCCTCTAATGTATTGATGGTGGTGTGGGGGTCCTCTAATGTATTGATGTTGGTGTGGGGGTCCTCTAATGTATTGATGGTGGTGTGGGGGTCCTCTAATGTATTGATGGTGGTGTGGGGGTCCTCTAATGTGTTGATGGTGGTGTGGGGGTCCTCTAATGTATTGATGGTGGTGTGGGGGTCCTCTAATGTATTGATGGTGGTGTGGGGGTCCTCTAATGTATTGATGGTGGTGTGGGGGTCCTCTAATGTATTGATGGTGGTGTGGGTGGTGTAGGGGTCCTCTAATGTATTGATGGTAGTGTGGGTGGTGTGGGTGTTGTGGGTTTAATTGTAAACAGGGAGTTGGTGACCATGACTTAACTGAAGAGGTCAAGTAAACTTTTTGTCACAGAGAAGTTGGACAGTCTTTCTTTAGCCAAATAGATACATTAAAAATGTAAACATTTACTAATTGACTTTCGGAATTAAGTTACAATGTTTTCCTTGACGGGGACGAAATTAATAACATGATGATTGTTATCTATGAAAAGGTTTATAGAATTCATTTTAAGCTTTAATTCTGAAAAGTATATCACACATTTAGTGTAGGTCACACAGATTGTTTGATGGAAGATTTGATTGGTTGATGGAAGATTTGATTGGTCGATGGAAGATTTGATTGGTCGATGGAAGATTTGATTGGTCGATGGAAGATTTGATTGGTCTATGGAAGATTTGATTGGTCGATGGAAGATTTGATTGGTCGATGGAAGATTTTATTGGTCGATGGAAGATTTGATTGGTCGATGGAAGATTTGATTGGTCGATGGAAGATTTGATTGGTCGATGGAAGATTTGATTGGTCGATGGAAGATTTGATTGGTCGATGGAAGATCTGATTTTGTCGATGAAAGATTTGATTGGTCGATAGAATAAAGATGCTGTAAGACACCAGGAAATCATGTAGACGTGGAAACATTTGACATCTTTCCCCCGAAATCCCAGCTGTTCTTTTAAAGCCCCTCTCTGCAACATTCTATCCCTCTCAAAACAACCCCTTGTAAAAACCACAGTCATTTCCCATGACGTTTTCCTATGTACGCTTTCCCTCGGAAAGCAAAACTAAGGGTTTCAGTTGCCCCACAGCCCTACTCCGGTGGCCAGCTGTGTCAACAGTTGCGGCGGTGCTGTATCAACAACAGCAGTGAATGTGGAAATTGGTAACAGCGGGGCGGCCATTGTGTGCTTCTAAAGTCAACTGCAGGTGTGATCTGTAGTCTGAATTACGTAGCTCTCTACTGACAGAGTCACAAAGGCCACCCTATTCCCTTACTTAGTGCGCTTTGACCAGGGCTCTGGTAGGGAATAGGGTGGCGTTTGAGATGCAGACAGGTTATGTTTACCCGAGCGCAGACAGGGGGAGGGGGGGGGGGCAAACTAATGTTTATGCCACGATAATGCTTGTGAGAGTGAGAGCATTTGTACACGGGGCATGTGGTGAGAGAAGCTCTATGCAGAGATGGTTGTTCTAAAGCCTCCCGGAGAGTGTTTATGTGCTTTGTCACTGTCGGTTCTTTACCTGAAGGTGAAATAATCCCTTATTCCATCTTGGTTAAATTCATATCTACCAGAGCTCTGTTTTCAATTTTGTAATGTTGTTTTCTCTCTTCATCTCTCTCTCTCTCTCTCTCTCTCTCTCTCTCTCTCTTTCTCTCTCTTTCTCTCTCCCTCTCTCGCTCTTCATCTCTCTCTCTCTCTTTCTCTCTCTCCCTCCCCCTTTACCCCCCTCCCTACCTCTCTCTTTCAGTGATGGCCTGTGGGATGCCTATACCTCCAGTAAACGGTAGTATTGTCGGGCAGGACTTCACTCTTGGTGCCAGGGCCATGTACCGGTGCAACCCCGGTTTCAGATTGGCCAACCCCATGGCCGTGTCAGTCGTCTGTCAGGAGTCTGGGAGGTGGAGCTCCAATGAGGCCACGCCCCGCTGCATACGTGAGTAATCCTCATTGGTTGGAGTTGACATACCTATACTGCGTTTATTGCCGCCGGAACAGCCTGAATTATTTGGGGCATAGATTCTACAATTGCTCAATTTGCTATCAAGGAACCTGACGTGTGCCAGGAAAACCTTCCATCACCGCCACCAGCCTGTAACGTTTTGACACCAGGCAGGATGGGGGCCATGGACTCATGCTGCTTACGTCAAATCCTAACTCTGCCATCAGCATGACGCAACAGGAAGCGGGATTTTGTCGGACCAGTCAATGTTTTTTCAGTCCTCAGTGTTGCCCACCGGAGTCGCTCCTTCTCGGTTTAAGCTGAACTCAGTGTGGTCGTCTGCTGCAGTATCCGTGACAAGGACCGACTAGTTGTGCTCTCTGAGATGGTGTTCTGCACACCACTGTTGTACTGCGCCGTTATTTTCCTGTTTTGTGGTCCAACCTGTAAACTTGCACAGTTCCATGCCGTTCTCCTTCGACCGCTCTTATCAACAAGCAGTTTTTTGTCACACACTCTGTAAACCCACACAGTCATGTGTGAAAAGCACAGGAGAGCAGACGTTTCTGAGATACTGGAACCGGCTCACCTGGCACCTATGATAAAAACATTTTTTACCTTTATTTAACCAGGCAAGTCAGTTAAGGACAAATTCTTATTTTCAATGACGGCCTAGGAACTGTGGGTTAACTGCCTGTTCAGGGGCAGAACGACAGATTGGTACCTTGTCAGCTCAGGGAATTGATCTTGCAACCTTTCGGTTACTAGTCCAACGCTCTAACCACTAGTCTACCTGCCCCCCTCTAACCACCTAGGCTACTTGCCTCCTTGCCTACTTGACGCTCAAATTCGCTTAGTTAACTAATGTTCAATGGAACAGTAACTGAATGCCTTGATGCCGGTCTGCCTGCTTTATATAACAAGACACAGCCATGTGACTCACTGTCTGTAAGAGCCATCCATTTTCGTGAATGGAGTGGTGTACCTAATAAACTGGCCAGCGAGTGTATGTCCTCATTGGTTGGAGTTCAATTGTCATGATTCCTCATTGGTTGGAGATCACTTATCATGAGTCCGCATTGGTTAGAGATCACTTTTCATGAGTCCTACTTGATTGGCGATCACTTATGAGTTCCCATTGGTTAGAGATCCCTTATGAATCCTCATTCGTTGGAGATCCCTTATCATGAATCCTCATTGGTTGGAGATCACTTATCATAAATCCTCATTGGTTGGTGATCACTTATCATGAATCCTCTTTGGTTGGAGATCCTTTATCATGAATCCTCATTGGTTGGAGATCACTTATCGTGAGGTCTCATTGGTTGGAGACCAACCTCATTGGTTGGAGATCACTTATCGTGAGGTCTCATTGGTTGGAGATCACATCATTCAGTTCTCATTGGGGCTGCATTTCCTTCCACATTTGTAATGTTTTCGAATACGTTTTTTATAAAAAGGTTTTTATTCAGAATTAGAGTTGTGACAGGGTTCAGCGCCAGGAACATTTCAATGTAAGACTGTTGTGTGTGTTCATTTGGGGAGAGATAAATCCCCAGCACTTCTTCACTGTCCAAGAGTCACTAAAAGATTACTGTTAAGATCCAAGAATGAGTTATCACTGCCAAGCTTGTGTCATGTTTAGATTATAAATAACTTAGAAAATTGAGGTTCGCTAGTTTTTGCTTTTATTGTGGCAATTTTAAATGTACTTTGACGACCTAATATAATAAAGTACCAACTATTAAAATCAAATCAAATCAAATCAAATGTTATTTGTCACATGCGTTGAATACAACAGGTGTAGATCTTACAGTGAAATGCTTACTTACAAGCCCTTAATCAACTATGTAGTTTTCTGCAAATAGTTCAGTTAGTCATTTCTGACCTGTGACCTTTGCAGCGGTGACCTGCCCTGACATAGGCCACTCTGCTGTGGATCACGGGAGATGGAGGCTGATCTACGGGTCTCCGAGCCAGTACGACGCCATGATGATGCTCATCTGTGACCCCGGATATTACTACAAGGGTCAGAGGGTCATCCGTTGCCAGGCCAACAGCACCTGGGACTACCCAGAGCCCCGGCCGGCCTGCGAGAGTGAGTCAGAATATACATCTCCCACAATGCATTGTAGAGCAGTACAATCTGCCGTTTTCCTTTCAGCCAAGTTGTGCTTTAGATGATGTTGCAGAATGAGAAAGACAAGGTATATGAACCAGATTTACCATGGAAATCATTATCAGTGTTAACTGACCGGACTAATGCTTTACATCTTGACATGTTCTCCTGCACAGAGGAGAGAGAGAATTATTATAATTGTTTACATTTATTTAACCTTTATTTAACTAGGCAAGTCAGTTTTAAGAACAAATTCTTATTTACAATGACGTCCTAGGAACAGTGGGTTAAATGCCTTGTTCAGGGGCAGAACCTTATCAGCTCAGGGATTCGATCCAGCAACCTTTCAGTTATTGGCACAATGCTCTAACCACTAGGCTATCTGCTGCCCCCCCCCCCTCCCCCAAAAAGATTGATGAACACAGAGATGAGAGAGAGAAAGATTATCCCAGAGGAATGCAGAGAGAAAGAGAGAGAGAGAGAGAAGTGGAGATCCAACAAAATGGATGACATCAAAACAAGAAAATTACCCAAATGAAATAAACCAAGTTTAACATATGAATGTGTTTTGTTGTTCTTTTAGGATTCATTTTTTATTCTGCTTGCCTCATCTCCTCTCCTCAGTAATCTCCTGTGGGGACCTGGGCACTCCTCCGAATGGTAATAAGATCGGGACTCTGACGGTGTTCGGAGCGACAGCCATCTTCTCCTGTAACACAGGTTATACGCTGGTTGGTTCCCGGGTCAGAGAGTGCATGTCCAATGGCCTCTGGAGTGGATCTCAGGTCCAGTGTCTCGGTAAGAGAACCAGAACTAGCTAGAGACAGTTCCAAACAAATTTAACCAGTTAAATCTCATTTTGTATTTCAAGATATTTTCATAAAGAACCAGATGATAGCGTTTGGTCAACCATTGTGTTTTCTTTGTCTATATGACCTATTTATGACAAACAGAATATATCCCTGTATGCATATGTGACTGTATCCTCTGTCTCTCTCTGTTCTGTCCCTCGTCTCTAGCGGGTCACTGCGGTACCCCAGAACCAATAGTGAATGGTCAGATCATAGGAGAGAACTATAACTACAGAGGTAGTGTGGTCTACCAGTGTAACCCGGGATTCAGACTCATCGGGGTGTCTGTACGCATCTGTGAACAGGACCACCGCTGGTCTGGGCGCACCCCTGTCTGTGTCCGTAAGTACCCAGAGATAGTGGCTATGATATAAGTTAAACAAAAAAAATCTACCAGGTTTTTACAGAAATCCCAGTTGGAACATTCCCAGAAATAGAAGGGAAAAAGCAGGGAATACAGGAATTCTCCAACCGGGATTTCTAGAAAACCTGGGCATTCTGGGAAAGTTTGTGGAATTGTGCAACCCTAGTGTCTCCTGATAGGTGTATGGGGAAATATAGATTAGTGTCTTCCTATAGAGTAATGAATATCATTGGATGTAGACTAGGGTCTTCCTATAGTGTAATGAATATCATTGGATGTAGACTAGGGTCTTCTTATAGTGTAATGATTTTCATTGGATGTAATCTAGGGTCTTCCTATAGTGTAATGATTTTCATTGGATGTAAACTAGGGTCTTCCTATAGAGTAATGAATATCATTGGATGTAGACTAGGGTCTTCCTATAAAGTAATGAATATCATTGGATGTAGACTAGGGTCTTCCTATAGAGTAATGAATATCATTGGATGTAGACTAGGGTCTTCCTATAGAGTAATGAATATCATTGGATGTAGACTAGGGTCTTCCTATAGAGTAATGAATATCATTGGATGTAGACTAGGGTCTTCCTATAGAGTAATGAACATCATTGAATGTAAACTAGGGTCTTCCTATAGAGTAATGAATATCATTGGAGGTAAACTAGGGACCTACTGGCTAAGGTGTAATAATATTTGAGAACATATGACTGATGTGTTTTGGGATAGTGTTGACAGCTTGTATTAACTTTAGACATGTTTAGTGATAGATATTCTCTATATTTTCCTTGTCTCCATAGCGATCACATGTGGTCATCCAGGCAACCCTTCCTTTGGCTTTACTCAGGGAACGCAGTTCAACCTGAACGATATTGTGCACTTCGCGTGCAACACCGGCTACGTCCTGCAGGGGGCGGTGAAGTCTCACTGCCAGTCCAACGGACAGTGGAGCAACACCCTACCCAAGTGTAAAAGTAAGTCTGGAAAATGTACGGAGACGACCGTATGATTTAATTCCCTGCTATGGGAATGAGGTGATCTGTTTATGTTTAGGTAATAAATGTCTGGACTAAAGCTTATTTCCTATTAACCTTTCTGATCTCCCCATCCCGGATCCGGGATCGTGAATACAGACTCAAGCTCATTACCATAACGCAACGTTAACTATTCATGAAAATCGCAAATGAAATGAAATAAATATGCCATCTCTCAAGCTTAGCCTTTTGTAAACAACACTGTCATCTCAGATTTTCAAAATATGCTTCTCAACCATAGGAAAACAATCATTTGTGTAAAAGTAGCTAGCTAGCGTAGCATTTAGCATTAGCGTTAGCATCCAGCACGCAACATTTCAACAAAAACATAAAAGCCTTCAAATAAAATCATTTACCTTTGAAGAACTTCGGATGTTTTCAATGAGGAGACTATCAGTTAGATAGCAAATGCTCAGTTTTTCCAAAAAGATTATTTGTGTATTAGAAATAGCTCCGTTTTATACATCACATTTGGCTACCAAAAAAAAAATGAAAATTCAGTCCTCAAAACGCGAACTTTTTTCCAAATTAACTCCATAATATCGACTGAAAACATGGCAAACGTTGTTTAGAATCAATCCTCAAGGTGTTTTTCACATATCTCTTCGATGATATATCGTTCGTGGAAGCATGGTTTCTCCTCTCAATCAAATGGAAAAATACTTGCACCTGGCTTTGCGCACCAGTTTCGACGCAGGACACCAGGCGGACACTTGGAAAATGTAGTCTCTTATGGTCAATCTTCCAATGATATGCCTACAAATACGTCACAATGCTGCCGACATCTTGGGGAAACGGCAGAAGGTCTAAGCTTATTCCTGTTGCATTCACAGCCATATAAGGAGACATTAGAAAACAGAGCTTCAGAAATTCTGCTCATTTCCTGTTTGACGTTTCATCTTGGTTTCGCCTGTAGAATGAGTTCTGGGGCACTTACAGACAAAATCTTTGCAGATTCTGAAACTTCAGAGTGTTTTCTTTCCAAAACTGAATATGCATAGTCGAGCATCTTTTCGTGACAAAATATTGCGCTTAAAACGGGAACGTTTTTTATCCAAAAATGAAATAGCGCCCCTAGAGCTCTAACAGTTTAATCTGTGATGCTGACGTTGCATGTCAGATAGCTAGTTTAGTGTAGCTTCGCAGAGTAATGTCATCTTTCTGTAGAATTAAAGAACTTAGAGTATTGTCGCCCGTAAAATGTATTTGGCTCGTATTGGTCAGTGATGTTGACAGAGACTTTGCAGGGTGTGTTGTGCATGTGTCAGGTAGCAAGCTCAGAGCTAGCTTAGCTTAGTTTAGTTTAGCGCGGTGATGTCACCTTTCTGGAGACTTGGAATGTTAAGTCGCCCTGACCCGTTAAATGCCTTGATTTTTGTCGGCAGAGAGAGAGAGCATTACAGAGCATTCAGAAAGTATTCTTCCCCCTTGACTTATTCCACATGTTGCTGTTTGCCTGAATTCAAAATGGATTACATAGATTTATTACATAGATTTTTTTTCTCTTACTCATCTACTCACAATATAATGAAAAAGTGAAAACATTTTTTTTGTATTTTTTATGTTTATACATTTGTTGAAAATGAAATATTGAAATATCTCATTTAGATACGCATTTACACGCGTCAACACATGTTAGAATCACCTTTGGCAGTGATTATGGCTGTGAGTTTGTCTGTGTCTCTAAGAGCTTTGCCCATTTAGATGGTGCAATATTCATAAAACAATTATTTTGAAAATTCTTCAAGCTCTGTCAAGTTGCTTGTTAATCATAGCTAGACAGACATTTCAAGTCTTGCCATTTGATGTTCAAGCCGATTTAAGTCAAAACTGTAACTAGGCCACTCAGGAACATTCAGTGTCTCACCAGTATTATGGCCAGGAATACGACTTTCCCGAATTGGATCCTTTGTTCATACTTCTCAGGGCAATTTAACTTATCCCAGTGGCTGCTCCAAGATGCCGCAGGTGGAGAAGAGGTATTCGGAGTGGACTTCTAGTCTGACTCAGGAGGCGTGCACATCATCCACCACTTCCGAGTATATTACTCGCTAAAGTTCAGTCTCTGGATAATAAAGTAGACGAGCTCAGGGCGAGGATCTACTCCCAAAGATCTACTTCCAGAGAGACATCAGGGACTGTAACATACTATGTTTCACGGAATCATGTCTCTCTCCGAATATACTGTCCCTGTCCATACAGCCAGCTGGGTTCTCAGTACATCACACAGACAGGAATAAAGACCTCTCTGGGAAGGTGTATGTTTCATGATTAACTACTCATGATGTGATCATGATAATGTACAGAAACTAAAGTCCTTTTGTTCACCCGACCTACAATAATTCACAATCAAATGCTGACCGTATTATCTCACAAGATCATTTTCTTCGCTTATAGTCTTCGCTGTGTATATTCACCCTTAAAGCAGATACCACGTAGGCCCTCAAAGAACTACACTGTGCTGGAAACCACATATCCTGATGCAGCGTTAATTGTAGCTGGGGATTTTAACAAAGCAAATTTGAGGAAAGTTCAATCAACACATGGACTCTAGTATTCACGCTCCCCAGCCCTCCCTTTAGAAAATCAGATCAAGATTCTATTTTGTTCCTCCCTTCTAATAGGCAGAAACTCAAACAGGAAGTAACCATGTTAAGGTCTATTCAATGCTGGTCTGACCAATCGGAATCTATGCTTGAAGATTGTTTTGATCACTCGGACTGGGATATGTTCCGGGTAGCCTCAGAGAATAACATTCAGGAATACACAAACACGGTGACTGAGTTCATCAGGAAGTGTATAGGGGATGTTGTCCCCACTATGACTATTAAAACCGACCCAAACCTCAAACCGTGGAGAGATGGCAGCATGCGTGCAAATCTGAAAGTGCGAACCACTGCATTTAACCAAGGCAAGGTGAATGATAATATGGTTGAATACAAACAGTATAGTTATACCCTGCATAAGGCAATCAAACAGGCAAAACGGAATCACTTGTCGCGTCCCCAGCTAGTTAAGGATCATATCACCTCTACCTTACCCGACACCCAGGACCCACTTCAATTTGCTTACCGCCCCAAAAGATCCACATGCGATGCATTCGCCATCACACCGCACACTGCCCTATCCCATCTGGACAAGAATACCTATGTAAGAATGCTGTTCATTGACTATAGCTCAGCCTTCAACACCATAGTACACTCCAAACTCATCATTAAGCCGGAGACCCTGGGTCTGAACCTCACCCTGTGCAATTGGATCCTGGACTTCCTGACGGGTCGCCCCCATGCGGTGAAGGTAGGAAACAACACCTCCACTTCGCTGATCCTCAACACAGGCGCCCCACAAGGGTGTGTGCTCAGCCCCATCCTGTACTCAGTGTTCACCCATGACTGTGTGGCCACGCACGCCTCTAACTCAATCATGAAGTTTGCAGACGACACAACAGTGCCTGATTACCAACAATGACGAGACAGCCTACAGGGAGGAGGTGAGGGCCCTGGGGGAGTGGTGCCAGGAAAATGTGGAGTGGAGAAAGCTTCAAGTTCCTCGGCGTACACATCAAGGACAATCTGAAATGGTCCACACATACAGATAGTGTGGTGAAGAAGGCAACAGCGCCTTTTCAACCTCAGGAGGCTGAGGAAATTTGGCCCCTAAGACCCTCAACAACGTTAATAGATACACAATTGAAAGCATCCTGTCGGGCTGTATCACTGCCTGATACTGGAACTGCACCGCCCGCAAACGTAGGACTCTCCAGAGGGAAGTGAGGTCTGCCCAATGCATCACCTGGGACATACTGCCTGCCCTCCAAGACACCTACAGCACCCGATGTCATAGGAAGGCCACAAAGATCATCAAGGTCATTAACCACCCGAGCCACTGCCTGTTCACCCCACTACCATCCAGAAGGCGAGGTCAGTACAGGTCAGTACAGGTGCACAGAAGGTGGGACCGAGAGACTGAAAAACAGCTTCTATCTCAAGGCCATCAGACTGTTAAATAGCCATCACTAACACAGAGAGACTGAAAAACAGCTTCTATCTCAAGGCCATCAGACTGTTAAACAATAATCACTAGCTGACTACCACCTGGTTACTCAACCCTGTGCCTTAGAGGCTGCTGCCCTATACACATAGAATTGGAATCACTGGTCACTTTAATAATGGAACACTGGTCGCATCAACCATGTTTACTCATTTTTTATGTGTTTACTGTATTATATTCTACTGTATTTTAGTGAATAACACTCCAACATTGCTCATTCTTATATTCATATATTTCTTAATTCAATTATTTTAGATTTGTCTGTATTGTTAGTGCACTGTTGGAGCTAGAAACTCAAGCATTTCGCTACACCCGCAATAACATCTGCTAAATATGTGTGCAGTATGTGACCAATACGATTGTATTTGATGTGTCTTGGTAAGCAACTCTAGTGTATTTTTGGCCTTGTGTTTTAGGTTATTGTCCTGTGAAAGGTTAATTTGTGTCTGTGTCTGTTGGAAAGCACACAGAACCAGGTTTTCCTCTAGGATTTTGCCTGTGCTTAGCTCTATTCCATTTATTTTCATCCTAAAAAACTCCTTAGTCCTTGCCAATGACAAGAATACCCATAACATGATGTAGCCACCACCATGCTTGACAATATGGAACGTGGTACTCAGTGATGTGTGGGATTTGCCACAAACACGATGCTTTGTATTCCTGATATTCAGTACATTTCTTTGCCACATTTTTTGCAGTTTTATTTTAGTGCCTAGTTGGCAACAGGAAGCACATTTTGGAATATTGTTATTATGTACAGGCTTCCTTCTTTTCACTCTGTCAATTAGGTTAGTATTGTGGAGTAACCATCCTCAGTTTTCTCCTATCACAGCAAATACACTCTGTAACTGTCACCATTGGCATCATGGTGAGCGGTTCCCTTCCTCTCTAGCAACTGAGTTAGGAAGGATGCCTGTATCTTTGTAGTGACTGGGTGTATTGAGACACCATCCAAAGTGTAATTAATCAATTCACCAGGCTCAAAGGGATATTCAATGTCTGTGTTTAAAAAAAAATACTTCAATACATTTCAGCTTTTCATTTTGAATGAATTTGTTAATGAACATTTCTAAAAACATTATTAAAGTGATCAGTGTTCAATGACTCTATGGCAAATAGGACAGTAGTCTCTAAGGTTCAGGGTAGAGTACCGGATGGTAGCTGGCTAGAACAGTGACTAAGGTTCAGGGTAGAGTACCGGATGGTAGCTGGCTAGAACAGTGACTAAGGTTCAGGGTAGAGTACCGGGTGGTAGCTGGCTAGAACAGTGACTAAGGTTCAGGGTAGAGTACCGAGTGGTAGCTGGCTAGAACAGTGACTAAGGTTCAGGGTAGAGTACCGGGTGGTAGCTGGCTAGAACAGTGACCAAGGTTCAGGGTAGAGTACTGAGTTGTAGCTGGCTAGAACAGTGACTAAGGTTCAGGGTAAAGTAGTGAGTTGTAGCTGGCTAGAACAGTGACTAAGGTTCAGGGTCAAGTACAGAGTTGTAGCTGGCTAGAACAGTGACTAAGGTTCAGGATAAAGTACCGGGTGGTAGCTGGCTAGAACAGTGACTAACGTTCAGGGTAGAGTACCGGGTGGTAGCTGGCTAGAACAGTGACTAAGGTTCAGGGTAAAGTACAGAGTTGTAGCTGGCTAGAACAGTGACTAAGGTTCAGGGCACGTTACTGGGCAGAGGCCGGCTAGTGGTGACTATTTAACAGTCTGATGGCCTGGAGATCGAAGCTGTTATTCAGTCTCTCGGTCACAGCTTTGATACACCTGTACTGTCTCCTCCTTCTAGATGGTAGATGGATGAACAGGTGACCTTCTAGATGGTAGTTGGGTGAACAGGTGATCTTCTAGATGGTAGTTGGATGAACAGGCGACCTTCTAGATGGTAGTTGCATGAACAGGTGACCTTCTAGATGGTAGTTGGATGAACAGGTTACCTTCTCGATGGTAGTTGGGTGAACACGTTACCTTCTAGATGGTAGTTAGGGGAACAGGTGACCTTCTAGATGGTAGTTGGGTGAACATGTGACCTTCTAGATGATAGTTGGGTGAACGGGTAACCTTCTAGATGGTAGTTGGATGAACAGGTGACCTTCTAGATGGTAGTTGGATGAACATGTGACCTTCTAGATGGTAGTTGGGTGAACATGTGACCTTCTAGATGGTAGTTGGGTGAACAGGTGACCTTCTAGATGGTAGTTGGGTGAACAGGTGACCTTCTAGATGGTAGTTGGGTGAACAGGTGACCTTCTAGATGGTAGTTGGGTGAACAGGTGACCTTCTAGATGGTAGTTGGGTGAACAGGTGACCTTCTAGATGGTAGTTGGATGAACAGGTGACCTTCTAGATGGTAGTTGGGTGAACAGGTGACCTTCTAGATGGTAGTTGGATGAACAGGTGACCTTCTAGATGGTAGTTGGATGAACAGGTGACCTTCTAGATGGTAGTTGCGTGAACAGGTGACCTTCTAGATGGTAGTTGGGTGAACAGGTGACCTTCTAGATGGTAGTTGGATGAACAGGTGACCTTCTAGATGGTAGTTGGGTGAACAGGTGACCTTCTAGATGGTAGATGGGTGAACAGGTGACCTTCTAGATGGTAGTTGGGTGAACAGGTGACCTTCTAGATGGTAGTTGGATGAACAGGTGACCTTCTAGATGGTAGTTGGGTGAACAGGTGACCTTCTAGATGGTAGTTGGGTGAACAGGTGACCTTCTAGATGGTAGTTGGATGAACAGGTGACCTTCTAGATGGTAGTTGGGTGAACAGGTGACCTTCTAGATGGTAGTTGCGTGAACAGGTGACCTTCTAGATGGTAGTTGGATGAACAGGTGACCTTCTAGATGGTAGTTGGGTGAACAGGTGACCTTCTAGATGGTAGTTGGGTGAACAGGTGACCTTCTAGATGGTAGTTGGATGAGCAGGTGACCTTCTAGATGGTACAACCCTCTGAAGAGCCCTCCGCTTGTAGACAGTGCAACTGCTGAAACAGGCGGTGATACAACATCCTCTATGCACTTCCTGATAAACCCAGTCACTGAGTCAGTGTATACATCAATACTATTCTCAGAGGCAACCCGGAACACTTCTCAGCCCCCTTGATCAATACAATCTTTGAAGCATAGATCCCGATTGGTCAGACCAATATTGAACAGTGACCACCACAAATGGAGGCGTGATCTGATTTGCCGAAGAGAGGGTGGGGGAGGGCCTTGTAGCCGGGGAGTAGCAATGTTTGAGAGTGCTCGATGCCGTACGCCTGGTCTTCTCTCCGAAGCAGTAGAACTGAGAGGACAAAAGCATGATCGTTTAATTTAGCCTGGTGAAAAAGGAGTTTGCATTTTCCAGACAGGCGATGTGTCTTGACGCCCGTGTCTGTCTCAAAGCCCACTCAGCTCAGGGTTTTATTCTGACAGGCACAGAAAGGGACAGCTTATGAGGCCATGGCCCTCATGTGACAGAGCCAATCCCTGATGGAGTTATGAGGGTGATTTAGAAGAGGAGAGAATAATGATAGAAAAGATATTCACTTTTTAGAAGAAAGGAGAAGAGAGTCTCGGCAATGTCCTGAATGAATGGGGTATGTAGTAATGTATGGCAGTATCTGTGGGAAGTAGGGCTGAGGTGAAGGTGTCTCCTTGAAGGGGAATGTATGGGAGTATCTGTGGGAAGTAGGGCTGAGGTGAAGGTGTCTCCACGAAGGGGAATATATGGCAGTATCTGTGGGAAGTAGGGCTGAGGTGAAGGTGTCTCCACGAAGGGGAATATATGGCAGTATCTGTGGGAAGTAGGGCTGAGGTGAAGGTGTCTCCACGAAGGGGAATATATGGCAGTATCTGTGGGAAGTAGGGCTGAGGTGAAGGTGTCTCCACGAAGGGGAATATATGGCAGTATCTGTGGGAAGTAGGGCTGAGGTGAAGGTGTCTCCATGAAGGGGAACGTATGGCAGTATCTGTGGGAAGTAGGGCTGAGACGATACTCGTTAGTATGTTGGGAAGAAAACAAAACATGAAGCAGATTTAACTTCTTTAGGAAAACAGCACTAATCGTTAGTCAGACGGTATCAGAATGAACAGTCTATGGCTTTGGTGGCTGGAATCTTTAACAATTATTCGGGCCTTACTCTGACACCTCCTGACATCACCTGAAACCCGGCTAACGGTACTGGAGCATTGGTTGTTGAACCAACAGGCAGCCATAAGACTGCTAAATAGTAATTTAACGGTACCCACACTATCTGCACTGACAATCTTTCACAGACTCCACACACACTCACTAGACTATATTGACACACTATATACATACTCACTAGACTATATATACACACTATATACACATTCACTAGACTATATATACACACTATATACACACTCACTAGACTATATATACACACTATATACACACTCACTATACTATATATACACACTCACGAGACTAAATATACACACTCACTAGACTATATATACACACTAAATACACACTCACTAAACTATATATAGACACTCACTAGACTATCTATACACACTCACTAGACTATATATACACACTATATACACACTCACTGGACTATATATACACACTATATACATACTCACTAGACTATATATACACACTATATACACACTCACTAGACTATATATACACACTATATACACACTCACTAGACTATATATACACACTATATACACACTATATACACACTCACTAGACTATATATACACACTATATACACACTCACTAGACTATATATACACACTATATACACACTCACTAGACTATATATACACACTATATACACACTCACTAGACTATATATACACACTATATACACACTCACTAGACTATATATACACACTATATACACACTCACTAAACTATATATACACACGATATACACACTCACTAGACTATATATACACACTATATACACACTCACTAGACTATATATACACACTATATACACACTCACTAGACTATATATACACACTATATACACACTACATACACACTCACTAAACTATATATACACACTCATTAGACTATATATACACACTCACTCGCTAGCGTCCCGTTTGCAATCCCAAGGGTCCCAGCTACAGCATGAATGGTGGTTTTGTTAGATAAAATCGTTCTTCATATCCCAAAAAGTTTGTTTAGTTGGCGCCATCGATTTCAGTAATCCACTCGTTCAACATGCAGAGACAGGAATACAAAAAGCTCCCGCTAAACGTCCTCCGAACAAGTCAAATGACGTTAGTATTTTATCCTCAGGTACTCAAAAATGTAATTTAACTATAATATTTCATACGGAAAGTAGTATGATCAATAGGAAAGCAAAATTGGAAGGACGTGCCCTCGTCGTCGCGCGCCGAAACACTGATATTGTACCAGTGGTCTCTTCACACAAATTCTTGTTCATTTTTGAAGATACTAGACTATATATACACACTATATACACACTCACTAGACTATATATGTACACTATATACACACTCACTAGACTATATATACACTATATACACACTATATACACACTCACTAGACTATATATACACACTATATACACACTCACTAGACTATATACACACTATATACACACTATATACACACTATATACACACTCACTAGACTATATACACACACTATATACACACTCAATATACTATATAAACACTATATACACACTATATACACACTATATACACACTATATACACACTATATACACACTATATACACACTCACTAGACTATATATACACACTATATACACACTCACTAGACTATATACACACTATATACACACTATATACACACTATATACACACTATATACACACTCACTAGACTATATACACACTATATACACACTGATTAGACGATATACACACACTACATACACACTCACTAGACTATATACACACATATCTATTTATTTACATATCTACCTCAAATACCTTATTATTATCTATCCTGATGTCTAGTCTACTTTACCCTGCCTTCATGTACATATCTACCTCAAATACCTTATTATATCTATCCTGATGTCTAGTCACTTTACCCTGCCTTCATGTACATATCTACCTCAAATACCTTATTATTATCTATCCTGATGCCTAGTCACTTTACCCTGCCTTCATGTACATATCTACCTCAAATACCTCATACGTACATTGATCTGGTACTCCCTGTATGTAGCTCCACATTGATCTGGTACTTACTGTATATATCTCCACATTGATCTGGTACTGGTACTCCCTGTATATAGCTCCACATTGATCTGGTACTGGTACTTCCTGTATATAGCTCCACATTGATCTGGTACTCCCTGTATATAGCTCCACATTGATCTGGTACTCCCTGTATATAGCTCCACATTGATCTGGTACTCCCTGTATATAGCTCCACGTTGATCTGGTACTTCCTGTATATAGCTCCACATTGATCTGGTACTGGTACTCCCTGCATATAGCTCCACATTGATCTGGTACTGGTACTTCCTGTATATAGCTCCACATTGATCTGGTACTCCCTGTATATAGCTCCACATTGATCTGGTACTCCCTGTATATAGCTCCACATTGATCTGGTACTCCCTGTATATAGCTCCACATTGATCTGGTACTTCCTGTATATAGCTCCACATTGATCTGGTACCCCCTGTATATAGCTCCACATTGATCTGGTACTGGTACTCCCTGCATATAGCTCCACATTGATCTGGTACTGGTACTTCCTGTATATAGCTCCACACTGATCTGGTACTACCTGTATATAGCTCCACATTGATCTGGTACTCCCTGTATATAGCTCCACATTGATCTGGTACTGGTACTTCCTGTATATAGCTCCACATTGATCTGGTACTGGAACTTCCTGTATATAGCTCCACATCGATATGGTACTTCCTGTATATAGCTCCACATTGATCTGGTACTGGTACCCCCTGTATATAGCTCCACATTGATCTGGTACTCCCTGTATATAGCTCCACATTGATGTGGTACTCCCTGTATGTAGCTCCACATTGTACTGGTACTCCCTGCATATAGCTCCACATTGATCTGGTACTGGTACTTCCTGTATATAGCCCCACATTGATCTGGTACTGGTACTTCCTGTATATAGCTCCACATTGATCTGGTACTCCCTGTATGTAGCTCCACATCAATCTTGAACTTTCTGTGCATAGCTCCACATTGATCTGGTACTGGTACTTCCTGTATATAGCTCCACATTGATCTGGTACTTCCTGTGCATAGCTCCACATTGATCTGTTACTTCCTGTAAATAGCTCCACATTGATCTGGTACTTCCTGTATATCTCCACATTGATCTGGTACTGGTACTTCCTGTATATAGCACCACATTTATCTGGTACTTCCTGTATATAGCTCCACATTGATCTGGTACTGGTACTTCCTGTATATGTCTCCAAATTGATCTGGTACTGTTTCTCCCTGTATATAGCTGCACATTGATCTGGTACTTCCTGTATATAGCTCCATATTGATCTGGTACTTCCTGTATATAGCTCCACATTGATCTGGTACTGGTACTCCCTGTACATAGCTCCACATTGATCTGGTACTGGTACTTCCTGTATATAGCCCCACATTGATTTGGTACTGGTAGTTCCTCTATATAGTTCCACATCGATCTGGTACTTCCTGTGCATAGCTCCACATTGATCTGTTACTTCCTGTAAATAGCTCCACGTTGATCTGGTACTTCCTGTATATAGCTCCACATTGATCTGGTACTGGTACTTCCTGTATATAGCACCACATTTATCTGGTACTTCCTGTATATAGCTCCACATTGATCTGGTACTGGTACTTCCTGTACATAGCTGCACATTGATCTGGTACTTCCTGTATATAGCTCCACATTGAACTTGTACTTCCTGTATATTGCTCATCATTGAACGTGTACTTCCTGTATATAGCTCCACATTGATCTGGTACTTCCTGTATATAGCTCCACATTGATCTGGTACTGGTACTTCCTGTATATAGCTCCATATTGATCTGGTACTTCCTGTATATAGCTCCACGTTGAACTCGTACTTCCTGTATTTAGCGCCACATTGATCTGGTACTTCCTGTATATTGCTCCTCATTGAACTTGTACTTCCTGTATATAGCTCCACATTGATCTGGTACTTCCTGTATATAGCTCCACATTGATCTGGTACTTCCTGTATATAGCTCCACATTGATCTGGTACTGGTACTTCCTGTATATAGCTCCACATTGATCTGGTACTTCCTGTATATAGCTCCACGTTGAACTCGTACTTCCTGTATTTAGCGCCACATTGATCTGGTACTTCCTGTATATAGCTCCACATTGAACATGTACTTCCTGTATATTGCTCATCATTGAACTTGTACTTCCTGTATATAGCTCCACATTGATCTGGTTCTTCCTGTATTTAGCTCCACATTGATCTGGTACTCCCTGTATATAGCTCCACGTTGATCTGGTTCTTCCTGTATTTAGCTCCACATTGATCTGGTTCTTCCTGTATATAGCTCCACATTGAACATATACTTCCTGTATATTGCTCTTCATTGAACTTGTACTTCCTGTATATAGCTCCACGTTGAACTCGTACTTCCTGTATTTAGCGCCACATTGATCTGGTACTTCCTGTATATAGCTCCACATTGAACATGTACTTCCTGTATATTGCTCTTCATTGAACTTGTACTTCCTGTATATATCTACACATTGATCTGGTACTTCCTGTATATAGCTCCACATTGATCTGGTACTTCCTGTATATATCTCCATTCTTTTGTATTTTATTCCTCTTGTTTTACTATTTATTTTTAAACTCTGCATTGTTGGGAAGGGTTCCTAAGCACGCATTTCACAGTGAAGTCTACACCTGTTGTTGTCGGTGACAAATTGATTGGTTTTGATTTTTAGCAGCTTTGGGATATTTTCGTTGTCAGATTGATCACCTTAATTACAGTTTTCCCCTCGCTTCCCTTCCCTGTCTCTGTTTTATATTCACTCTCAGTAGAAATCTAAGTGGCCTGATGACATCTGCCTCATCCCTCATTCTCCCTTTTGTCTCTTTCCTTCTCTCCTTTCCTTCCCCCCCTCTCCTTCTCTCCTATTCCTCTCTCCTATCCCTTCTCTCCTTTCCTTCTCCTTCTCTCCTATTCCTCTCTCCTATCCCTCTCACCTATCCTTCTCTCCTATCCTTCTCTCCTATCCTTCTCTACTTTCCTTATCTCCTTTCCTTCTCTCCTATCCTTCTCTCCTTCCCTTCTCCCCTATCCCTCTCACCTATCCTTCTGTCCTTTCCTTATCTCCTATCCTTCTCTCCTTTCCTTATTTCCTTTCTTTCTCTCCTTTCCTTCTTTCCTATCCTTCTCTCCTATCCTTCTCGCCTCTCCAACCTCCTTCTCTGTCCTTCATCTTGGCTGGTGTGTGTTTGCGTGCGTGCATGTGTTGTGTTGTGCGTATGTATATATACGTGTGTGTACCAGTGGCGGTCGGTGCCGAGGATGGATGATGATATTGTATTTTAATGAGCACAACCTTTTTTCAATTACAGCATATTGGATGACTGTCATTCATATTCCATTAACCCAGTTCAATGTAACAGTGACAGGTTTAGGTTACTGTCATTCATATTCACCCAGTTCAATGTAACAGTGACAGGTTTAGGTTACTGTCATTCATATTCACCCAGTTCAATGTAACAGTGACAGGTTTAGGTTACTGTCATTCATATTCACCCAGTTCAATGTAACAGTGACAGGTTTAGGTTACTGTCATTCATATTCACCCAGTTCAATGTAACAGTGATAGGTTTAGGTTACTGTCATTCATATTCACCCAGTTCAATGTAACAGTGATAGGTTTAGGTTACTGTCATTCATATTCACCCAGTTCAATGTAACAGTGACAGGTTTAGGTTACTGTCATTCATATTCACCCAGTTCAATGTAACAGTGATAGGTTTAGGTTACTGTCATTCATATTCACCCAGTTCAATGTAACAGTGACAGGTTTAGGTTACTGTCATTCATATTCACCCAGTTCAATGTAACAGTGATAGGTTTAGGTTACTGTCATTCATATTCACCCAGTTCAATGTAACAGTGACAGGTTTAGGTTACTGTCATTCATATTCACCCAGTTCAATGTAACAGTGACAGGTTTAGGTTACTGTCATTCATATTCCATTCACCCAGTTCAATGTAACAGTGACAGGTTTAGGTTACTGTCATTCATATTCCATTCACCCAGTTCAATGTAACAGTGACAGGTTTAGGTTACTGTCATTCATATTCCATTAACCCAGTTCAATGTAACAGTGATAGGTTTAGGTTACTGTCATTAATATTCACCCAGTTCAATGTAACAGTGACAGGTTTAGGTTACTGTCATTCATATTCCATTCACCCAGTTCAATGTATCATCCATAGGTTTAGGTTACTGTCATTCATATTCACCCAGTTCAATGTAACAGTGATAGGTTTAGGTTACTGTCATTCATATTCACCCAGTTCAATGTAACAGTGACAGGTTTAGGTTACTGTCATTCATATTCACCCAGTTCAATGTAACAGTGACAGGTTTAGGTTACTGACATTCATATTCACCCAGTTCAATGTAACAGTGACAGGTTTAGGTTACTGTCATTCATATTCACCCAGTTCAATGTAACAGTGATGGGTTTAGGTTACTGTCATTCATATCCACCCAGTTCAATGTAACAGTGATAGGTTTAGGTTACTGTCATTCATATTCCATTAACCCAGTTCAATGTAACAGTGATAGGTTTAGGTTACTGTCATTAATATTCACCCAGTTCAATGTAACAGTGATAGGTTTAGGTTACTGTCATTCATATTCACCCAGTTCAATGTAACAGTGACAGGTTTAGGTTACTGTCATTCATATTCACCCAGTTCAATGTAACAGTGATGGGTTTAGGTTACTGTCATTCATATTCACCCAGTTCAATGTAACAGTGACAGGTTTAGGTGACTGTCATTCATATTCCATTAACCCAGTTCAATGTAACAGTGATAGGTTTAGGTTACTGTCATTCATATTCACCCAGTTCAATGTAACAGTGATAGGTTTAGGTTACTGTCATTCATATTCACCCAGTTCAATGTAACAGTGACAGGTTTAGGTTACTGTCATTCATATTCACCCAGTTCAATGTAACAGTGATAGGTTTAGGTTACTGTCATTCATATTCACCCAGTTCAATGTAACAGTGACAGGTTTAGGTTACTGTCATTCATATTCACCCAGTTCAATGTAACAGTGATAGGTTTAGGTTACTGTCATTCATATTCACCCAGTTCAATGTAACAGTGACAGGTTTAGGTTACTGTCATTCATATTCACCCAGTTCAATGTAACAGTGACAGGTTTAGGTTACTGTCATTCATATTCCATTCACCCAGTTCAATGTAACAGTGACAGGTTTAGGTTACTGTCATTCATATTCCATTCACCCAGTTCAATGTAACAGTGACAGGTTTAGGTTACTGTCATTCATATTCCATTAACCCAGTTCAATGTAACAGTGATAGGTTTAGGTTACTGTCATTAATATTCACCCAGTTCAATGTAACAGTGACAGGTTTAGGTTACTGTCATTCATATTCCATTCACCCAGTTCAATGTATCATCCATAGGTTTAGGTTACTGTCATTCATATTCACCCAGTTCAATGTAACAGTGATAGGTTTAGGTTACTGTCATTCATATTCACCCAGTTCAATGTAACAGTGACAGGTTTAGGTTACTGTCATTCATATTCACCCAGTTCAATGTAACAGTGACAGGTTTAGGTTACTGACATTCATATTCACCCAGTTCAATGTAACAGTGACAGGTTTAGGTTACTGTCATTCATATTCACCCAGTTCAATGTAACAGTGATGGGTTTAGGTTACTGTCATTCATATCCACCCAGTTCAATGTAACAGTGATAGGTTTAGGTTACTGTCATTCATATTCCATTAACCCAGTTCAATGTAACAGTGATAGGTTTAGGTTACTGTCATTAATATTCACCCAGTTCAATGTAACAGTGATAGGTTTAGGTTACTGTCATTCATATTCACCCAGTTCAATGTAACAGTGACAGGTTTAGGTTACTGTCATTCATATTCACCCAGTTCAATGTAACAGTGATGGGTTTAGGTTACTGTCATTCATATTCACCCAGTTCAATGTAACAGTGACAGGTTTAGGTGACTGTCATTCATATTCCATTAACCCAGTTCAATGTAACAGTGATAGGTTTAGGTTACTGTCATTAATATTCACCCAGTTCAATGTAACAGTGACAGGTTTAGGTTACTGTCATTCATATTCACCCAGTTCAATGTAACAGTGATAGGTTTAGGTTACTGTCATTCATATTCACCCAGTTCAATGTAACAGTGATAGGTTTAGGTTACTGTCATTCATATTCACCCAGTTCAATGTAACAGTGACAGGTTTAGGTTACTGTCATTCATATTCACCCAGTTCAATGTAACAGTGATAGGTTTAGGTTACTGTCATTCATATTCACCCAGTTCAATGTAACAGTGATAGGTTTAGGTTACTGTCATTCATATTCACCCAGTTCAATGTAACAGTGACAGGTTTAGGTTACTGTCATTCATATTCACCCAGTTCAATGTAACAGTGATAGGTTTAGGTTACTGTCATTCATATTCACCCAGTTCAATGTAACAGTGATAGGTTTAGGTTACTGTCATTCATATTCACCCAGTTCAATGTAACAGTGACAGGTTTAGGTTACTGTCATTCATATTCACCCAGTTCAATGTAACAGTGACAGGTTTAGGTTACTGTCATTCATATTCACCCAGTTCAATGTAACAGTGACAGGTTTAGGTTACTGTCATTCATATTCACCCAGTTCAATGTAACAGTGATGGGTTTAGGTTACTGTCATTCATATTCACCCAGTTCAATGTAACAGGTTTAGGTTACAGTCATTCATATTCACCCAGTTCAATGTAACAGGTTTAGGTTACTGTCATTCATATTCACCCAGTTCAATGTAACAGTGATAGGTTTAGGTTACTGTCATTCATATTCACCCAGTTCAATGTAACAGTGACAGGTTTAGGTGACTGTCATTCATATTCCATTAACCCAGTTCAATGTAACAGTGATAGGTTTAGGTTACTGTCATTAATATTCACCCAGTTCAATGTAACAGTGACAGGTTTAGGTTACTGTCATTCACATTCACCCAGTTCAATGTAACAGTGACAGGTTTAGGTTACTGTCATTCATATTCACCCAGTTTAATGTAACATCGATAGGTTTAGGTTACTGACATTCATATTCCATTCACCCAGCTCAATGTAACAGTGACAGGTTTAGGTTACTGTCATTAATATTCACCCAGTTCAATGTAACAGTGACAGGTTTAGGTTACTGTCATTCATATTCCATTCACCCAGTTCAATGTAACAGTGATAGGTTTAGGTTACTGTCATTCACCCAGTTCAATGTAACAGTGACAGGTTTAGGTTACTGTCATTCATATTCCATTCACCCAGTTCAATGTAACAGTGACAGGTTTAGGTTACTGTCATTAATATTCACCCAGTTCAATGTAACAGTGACAGGTTTAGGTTACTGTCATTCATATTCCATTCACCCAGTTCAATGTAACAGTGACAGGTTTAGGTTACTGTCATTAATATTCACCCAGTTCAATGTAACAGTGACAGGTTTAGGTTACTGTCATTCATATTCCATTCACCCAGTTCAATGTAACAGTGATAGGTTTAGGTTACTGTCATTCACCCAGTTCAATGTAACAGTGACAGGTTTAGGTTACTGTCATTCATATTCACCCAGTTCAATGTAACAGTGACAGGTTTAGGTTACTGTCATTCATATTCACCCAGTTCAATGTAACAGTGATAGGTTTAGGTTACTGACATTCATATTCACCCAGTTCAATGTAACAGTGATAGGTTTAGGTTACTGTCATTCATATTCACCCAGTTCAATGTAACAGTGACAGGTTTAGGTTACTGTCATTCATATACAATTCACCCAGTTCAATGTAACAGTGACAGGTTTAGGTTACTGTCATTCATATTCACCCAGTTCAATGTAACAGTGATAGGTTTAGGTTACTGACATTCATATTCACCCAGTTCAATGTAACAGTGATAGGTTTAGGTTACTGTCATTCATATTCACCCAGTTCAATGTAACAGTGACAGGTTTAGGTTACTGTCATTCATATTCACCCAGTTCAATGTAACAGTGACAGGTTTAGGTTACTGTCATTCATATTCACCCAGTTCAATGTAACAGTGACAGGTTTAGGTTACTGTCATTCATATTCACCCAGTTCAATGTAACAGTGACAGGTTTAGGTTACTGTCATTCATATTCACCCAGTTCAATGTAACAGTGACAGGTTTAGGTTACTGTCATTCATATTCACCCAGTTCAATGTAACAGTGACAGGTTTAGGTTACTGTCATTCATATTCACCCAGTTCAATGTAACAGTGACAGGTTTAGGTTACTGTCATTCATATTCACCCAGTTCAATGTAACAGTGATAGGTTTAGGTTACTGTCATTCATATTCACCCAGTTCAATGTAACAGTGATAGGTTTAGGTTACTGTCATTCATATTCACCCAGTTCAATGTAACAGTGACAGGTTTAGGTTACTGTCATTCATATTCACCCAGTTCAATGTAACAGTGATAGGTTTAGGTTACTGTCATTCATATTCACCCAGTTCAATGTAACAGTGACAGGTTTAGGTTACTGTCATTCATATTCACCCAGTTCAATGTAACAGTGATAGGTTTAGGTTACTGTCATTCATATTCACCCAGTTCAATGTAACAGTGACAGGTTTAGGTTACTGTCATTCATATTCACCCAGTTCAATGTAACAGTGACAGGTTTAGGTTACTGTCATTCATATTCCATTCACCCAGTTCAATGTAACAGTGACAGGTTTAGGTTACTGTCATTCATATTCCATTCACCCAGTTCAATGTAACAGTGACAGGTTTAGGTTACTGTCATTCATATTCCATTCACCCAGTTCAATGTAACAGTGATAGGTTTAGGTTACTGTCATTAATATTCACCCAGTTCAATGTAACAGTGACAGGTTTAGGTTACTGTCATTCATATTCCATTCACCCAGTTCAATGTATCATCCATAGGTTTAGGTTACTGTCATTCATATTCACCCAGTTCAATGTAACAGTGATAGGTTTAGGTTACTGTCATTCATATTCACCCAGTTCAATGTAACAGTGACAGGTTTAGGTTACTGTCATTCATATTCACCCAGTTCAATGTAACAGTGACAGGTTTAGGTTACTGACATTCATATTCACCCAGTTCAATGTAACAGTGACAGGTTTAGGTTACTGTCATTCATATTCACCCAGTTCAATGTAACAGTGATGGGTTTAGGTTACTGTCATTCATATCCACCTAGTTCAATGTAACAGTGATAGGTTTAGGTTACTGTCATTCATATTCCATTAACCCAGTTCAATGTAACAGTGATAGGTTTAGGTTACTGTCATTAATATTCACCCAGTTCAATGTAACAGTGATAGGTTTAGGTTACTGTCATTCATATTCACCCAGTTCAATGTAACAGTGACAGGTTTAGGTTACTGTCATTCATATTCACCCAGTTCAATGTAACAGTGATGGGTTTAGGTTACTGTCATTCATATTCACCCAGTTCAATGTAACAGTGACAGGTTTAGGTGACTGTCATTCATATTCCATTAACCCAGTTCAATGTAACAGTGATAGGTTTAGGTTACTGTCATTAATATTCACCCAGTTCAATGTAACAGTGACAGGTTTAGGTTACTGTCATTCATATTCACCCAGTTCAATGTAACAGTGATAGGTTTAGGTTACTGTCATTCATATTCACCCAGTTCAATGTAACAGTGATAGGTTTAGGTTACTGTCATTCATATTCACCCAGTTCAATGTAACAGTGACAGGTTTAGGTTACTGTCATTCATATTCACCCAGTTCAATGTAACAGTGATAGGTTTAGGTTACTGTCATTCATATTCACCCAGTTCAATGTAACAGTGATAGGTTTAGGTTACTGTCATTCATATTCACCCAGTTCAATGTAACAGTGACAGGTTTAGGTTACTGTCATTCATATTCACCCAGTTCAATGTAACAGTGATAGGTTTAGGTTACTGTCATTCATATTCACCCAGTTCAATGTAACAGTGACAGGTTTAGGTTACTGTCATTCATATTCACCCAGTTCAATGTAACAGTGATGGGTTTAGGTTACTGTCATTCATATTCACCCAGTTCAATGTAACAGGTTTAGGTTACAGTCATTCATATTCACCCAGTTCAATGTAACAGGTTTAGGTTACTGTCATTCATATTCACCCAGTTCAATGTAACAGTGATAGGTTTAGGTTACTGTCATTCATATTCACCCAGTTCAATGTAACAGTGACAGGTTTAGGTTACTGTCATTCATATTCACCCAGTTCAATGTAACAGTGACAGGTTTAGGTTACTGACATTCATATTCACCCAGTTCAATGTAACAGTGACAGGTTTAGGTTACTGTCATTCATATTCACCCAGTTCAATGTAACAGTGATGGGTTTAGGTTACTGTCATTCATATCCACCCAGTTCAATGTAACAGTGATAGGTTTAGGTTACTGTCATTCATATTCCATTAACCCAGTTCAATGTAACAGTGATAGGTTTAGGTTACTGTCATTAATATTCACCCAGTTCAATGTAACAGTGATAGGTTTAGGTTACTGTCATTCATATTCACCCAGTTCAATGTAACAGTGACAGGTTTAGGTTACTGTCATTCATATTCACCCAGTTCAATGTAACAGTGATGGGTTTAGGTTACTGTCATTCATATTCACCCAGTTCAATGTAACAGTGACAGGTTTAGGTGACTGTCATTCATATTCCATTAACCCAGTTCAATGTAACAGTGATAGGTTTAGGTTACTGTCATTAATATTCACCCAGTTCAATGTAACAGTGACAGGTTTAGGTTACTGTCATTCATATTCACCCAGTTCAATGTAACAGTGATAGGTTTAGGTTACTGTCATTCATATTCACCCAGTTCAATGTAACAGTGATAGGTTTAGGTTACTGTCATTCATATTCACCCAGTTCAATGTAACAGTGACAGGTTTAGGTTACTGTCATTCATATTCACCCAGTTCAATGTAACAGTGATAGGTTTAGGTTACTGTCATTCATATTCACCCAGTTCAATGTAACAGTGATAGGTTTAGGTTACTGTCATTCATATTCACCCAGTTCAATGTAACAGTGACAGGTTTAGGTTACTGTCATTCATATTCACCCAGTTCAATGTAACAGTGATAGGTTTAGGTTACTGTCATTCATATTCACCCAGTTCAATGTAACAGTGATAGGTTTAGGTTACTGTCATTCATATTCACCCAGTTCAATGTAACAGTGACAGGTTTAGGTTACTGTCATTCATATTCACCCAGTTCAATGTAACAGTGACAGGTTTAGGTTACTGTCATTCATATTCACCCAGTTCAATGTAACAGTGACAGGTTTAGGTTACTGTCATTCATATTCACCCAGTTCAATGTAACAGTGATGGGTTTAGGTTACTGTCATTCATATTCACCCAGTTCAATGTAACAGGTTTAGGTTACAGTCATTCATATTCACCCAGTTCAATGTAACAGGTTTAGGTTACTGTCATTCATATTCACCCAGTTCAATGTAACAGTGATAGGTTTAGGTTACTGTCATTCATATTCACCCAGTTCAATGTAACAGTGACAGGTTTAGGTGACTGTCATTCATATTCCATTAACCCAGTTCAATGTAACAGTGATAGGTTTAGGTTACTGTCATTAATATTCACCCAGTTCAATGTAACAGTGACAGGTTTAGGTTACTGTCATTCACATTCACCCAGTTCAATGTAACAGTGACAGGTTTAGGTTACTGTCATTCATATTCACCCAGTTTAATGTAACATCGATAGGTTTAGGTTACTGACATTCATATTCCATTCACCCAGCTCAATGTAACAGTGACAGGTTTAGGTTACTGTCATTAATATTCACCCAGTTCAATGTAACAGTGACAGGTTTAGGTTACTGTCATTCATATTCCATTCACCCAGTTCAATGTAACAGTGATAGGTTTAGGTTACTGTCATTCACCCAGTTCAATGTAACAGTGACAGGTTTAGGTTACTGTCATTCATATTCCATTCACCCAGTTCAATGTAACAGTGACAGGTTTAGGTTACTGTCATTAATATTCACCCAGTTCAATGTAACAGTGACAGGTTTAGGTTACTGTCATTCATATTCCATTCACCCAGTTCAATGTAACAGTGACAGGTTTAGGTTACTGTCATTAATATTCACCCAGTTCAATGTAACAGTGACAGGTTTAGGTTACTGTCATTCATATTCCATTCACCCAGTTCAATGTAACAGTGATAGGTTTAGGTTACTGTCATTCACCCAGTTCAATGTAACAGTGACAGGTTTAGGTTACTGTCATTCATATTCACCCAGTTCAATGTAACAGTGACAGGTTTAGGTTACTGTCATTCATATTCACCCAGTTCAATGTAACAGTGATAGGTTTAGGTTACTGACATTCATATTCACCCAGTTCAATGTAACAGTGATAGGTTTAGGTTACTGTCATTCATATTCACCCAGTTCAATGTAACAGTGACAGGTTTAGGTTACTGTCATTCATATACAATTCACCCAGTTCAATGTAACAGTGACAGGTTTAGGTTACTGTCATTCATATTCACCCAGTTCAATGTAACAGTGATAGGTTTAGGTTACTGACATTCATATTCACCCAGTTCAATGTAACAGTGATAGGTTTAGGTTACTGTCATTCATATTCACCCAGTTCAATGTAACAGTGACAGGTTTAGGTTACTGTCATTCATATTCACCCAGTTCAATGTAACAGTGACAGGTTTAGGTTACTGTCATTCATATTCACCCAGTTCAATGTAACAGTGACAGGTTTAGGTTACTGTCATTCATATTCACCCAGTTCAATGTAACAGTGACAGGTTTAGGTTACTGTCATTCATATTCACCCAGTTCAATGTAACAGTGACAGGTTTAGGTTACTGTCATTCATATTCACCCAGTTCAATGTAACAGTGACAGGTTTAGGTTACTGTCATTCATATTCACCCAGTTCAATGTAACAGTGACAGGTTTAGGTTACTGTCATTCATATTCACCCAGTTCAATGTAACAGTGATAGGTTTAGGTTACTGTCATTCATATTCACCCAGTTCAATGTAACAGTGATAGGTTTAGGTTACTGTCATTCATATTCACCCAGTTCAATGTAACAGTGACAGGTTTAGGTTACTGTCATTCATATTCACCCAGTTCAATGTAACAGTGATAGGTTTAGGTTACTGTCATTCATATTCACCCAGTTCAATGTAACAGTGACAGGTTTAGGTTACTGTCATTCATATTCACCCAGTTCAATGTAACAGTGATAGGTTTAGGTTACTGTCATTCATATTCACCCAGTTCAATGTAACAGTGACAGGTTTAGGTTACTGTCATTCATATTCACCCAGTTCAATGTAACAGTGACAGGTTTAGGTTACTGTCATTCATATTCCATTCACCCAGTTCAATGTAACAGTGACAGGTTTAGGTTACTGTCATTCATATTCCATTCACCCAGTTCAATGTAACAGTGACAGGTTTAGGTTACTGTCATTCATATTCCATTCACCCAGTTCAATGTAACAGTGATAGGTTTAGGTTACTGTCATTAATATTCACCCAGTTCAATGTAACAGTGACAGGTTTAGGTTACTGTCATTCATATTCCATTCACCCAGTTCAATGTATCATCCATAGGTTTAGGTTACTGTCATTCATATTCACCCAGTTCAATGTAACAGTGATAGGTTTAGGTTACTGTCATTCATATTCACCCAGTTCAATGTAACAGTGACAGGTTTAGGTTACTGTCATTCATATTCACCCAGTTCAATGTAACAGTGACAGGTTTAGGTTACTGACATTCATATTCACCCAGTTCAATGTAACAGTGACAGGTTTAGGTTACTGTCATTCATATTCACCCAGTTCAATGTAACAGTGATGGGTTTAGGTTACTGTCATTCATATCCACCTAGTTCAATGTAACAGTGATAGGTTTAGGTTACTGTCATTCATATTCCATTAACCCAGTTCAATGTAACAGTGATAGGTTTAGGTTACTGTCATTAATATTCACCCAGTTCAATGTAACAGTGATAGGTTTAGGTTACTGTCATTCATATTCACCCAGTTCAATGTAACAGTGACAGGTTTAGGTTACTGTCATTCATATTCACCCAGTTCAATGTAACAGTGATGGGTTTAGGTTACTGTCATTCATATTCACCCAGTTCAATGTAACAGTGACAGGTTTAGGTGACTGTCATTCATATTCCATTAACCCAGTTCAATGTAACAGTGATAGGTTTAGGTTACTGTCATTAATATTCACCCAGTTCAATGTAACAGTGACAGGTTTAGGTTACTGTCATTCATATTCACCCAGTTCAATGTAACAGTGATAGGTTTAGGTTACTGTCATTCATATTCACCCAGTTCAATGTAACAGTGATAGGTTTAGGTTACTGTCATTCATATTCACCCAGTTCAATGTAACAGTGACAGGTTTAGGTTACTGTCATTCATATTCACCCAGTTCAATGTAACAGTGATAGGTTTAGGTTACTGTCATTCATATTCACCCAGTTCAATGTAACAGTGATAGGTTTAGGTTACTGTCATTCATATTCACCCAGTTCAATGTAACAGTGACAGGTTTAGGTTACTGTCATTCATATTCACCCAGTTCAATGTAACAGTGATAGGTTTAGGTTACTGTCATTCATATTCACCCAGTTCAATGTAACAGTGACAGGTTTAGGTTACTGTCATTCATATTCACCCAGTTCAATGTAACAGTGATGGGTTTAGGTTACTGTCATTCATATTCACCCAGTTCAATGTAACAGGTTTAGGTTACAGTCATTCATATTCACCCAGTTCAATGTAACAGGTTTAGGTTACTGTCATTCATATTCACCCAGTTCAATGTAACAGTGATAGGTTTAGGTTACTGTCATTCATATTCACCCAGTTCAATGTAACAGTGACAGGTTTAGGTGACTGTCATTCATATTCCATTAACCCAGTTCAATGTAACAGTGATAGGTTTAGGTTACTGTCATTAATATTCACCCAGTTCAATGTAACAGTGACAGGTTTAGGTTACTGTCATTCACATTCACCCAGTTCAATGTAACAGTGACAGGTTTAGGTTACTGTCATTCATATTCACCCAGTTTAATGTAACATCGATAGGTTTAGGTTACTGACATTCATATTCCATTCACCCAGCTCAATGTAACAGTGACAGGTTTAGGTTACTGTCATTAATATTCACCCAGTTCAATGTAACAGTGACAGGTTTAGGTTACTGTCATTCATATTCCATTCACCCAGTTCAATGTAACAGTGATAGGTTTAGGTTACTGTCATTCACCCAGTTCAATGTAACAGTGACAGGTTTAGGTTACTGTCATTCATATTCCATTCACCCAGTTCAATGTAACAGTGACAGGTTTAGGTTACTGTCATTAATATTCACCCAGTTCAATGTAACAGTGACAGGTTTAGGTTACTGTCATTCATATTCCATTCACCCAGTTCAATGTAACAGTGACAGGTTTAGGTTACTGTCATTAATATTCACCCAGTTCAATGTAACAGTGACAGGTTTAGGTTACTGTCATTCATATTCCATTCACCCAGTTCAATGTAACAGTGATAGGTTTAGGTTACTGTCATTCACCCAGTTCAATGTAACAGTGACAGGTTTAGGTTACTGTCATTCATATTCACCCAGTTCAATGTAACAGTGACAGGTTTAGGTTACTGTCATTCATATTCACCCAGTTCAATGTAACAGTGATAGGTTTAGGTTACTGACATTCATATTCACCCAGTTCAATGTAACAGTGATAGGTTTAGGTTACTGTCATTCATATTCACCCAGTTCAATGTAACAGTGACAGGTTTAGGTTACTGTCATTCATATTCCATTCACCCAGTTCAATGTAACAGTGACAGGTTTAGGTTACTGTCATTCATATTCACCCAGTTCAATGTAACAGTGATAGGTTTAGGTTACTGACATTCATATTCACCCAGTTCAATGTAACAGTGATAGGTTTAGGTTACTGTCATTCATATTCACCCAGTTCAATGTAACAGTGACAGGTTTAGGTTACTGTCATTCATATTCACCCAGTTCAATGTAACAGTGACAGGTTTAGGTTACTGTCATTCATATTCACCCAGTTCAATGTAACAGTGACAGGTTTAGGTTACTGTCATTCATATTCACCCAGTTCAATGTAACAGTGACAGGTTTAGGTTACTGTCATTCATATTCACCCAGTTCAATGTAACAGTGACAGGTTTAGGTTACTGTCATTCATATTCACCCAGTTCAATGTAACAGTGACAGGTTTAGGTTACTGTCATTCATATTCACCCAGTTCAATGTAACAGTGACAGGTTTAGGTTACTGTCATTCATATTCACCCAGTTCAATGTAACAGTGATAGGTTTAGGTTACTGTCATTCATATTCACCCAGTTCAATGTAACAGTGATAGGTTTAGGTTACTGTCATTCATATTCACCCAGTTCAATGTAACAGTGACAGGTTTAGGTTACTGTCATTCATATTCACCCAGTTCAATGTAACAGTGATAGGTTTAGGTTACTGTCATTCATATTCACCCAGTTCAATGTAACAGTGACAGGTTTAGGTTAATGTCATTCATATTCACCCAGTTCAATGTAACAGTGATAGGTTTAGGTTACTGTCATTCATATTCACCCAGTTCAATGTAACAGTGACAGGTTTAGGTTACTGTCATTCATATTCACCCAGTTCAATGTAACAGTGACAGGTTTAGGTTACTGTCATTCATATTCCATTCACCCAGTTCAATGTAACAGTGACAGGTTTAGGTTACTGTCATTCATATTCCATTCACCCAGTTCAATGTAACAGTGACAGGTTTAGGTTACTGTCATTCATATTCCATTCACCCAGTTCAATGTAACAGTGATAGGTTTAGGTTACTGTCATTAATATTCACCCAGTTCAATGTAACAGTGACAGGTTTAGGTTACTGTCATTCATATTCCATTCACCCAGTTCAATGTATCATCCATAGGTTTAGGTTACTGTCATTCATATTCACCCAGTTCAATGTAACAGTGATAGGTTTAGGTTACTGTCATTCATATTCACCCAGTTCAATGTAACAGTGACAGGTTTAGGTTACTGTCATTCATATTCACCCAGTTCAATGTAACAGTGACAGGTTTAGGTTACTGACATTCATATTCACCCAGTTCAATGTAACAGTGACAGGTTTAGGTTACTGTCATTCATATTCACCCAGTTCAATGTAACAGTGATGGGTTTAGGTTACTGTCATTCATATCCACCTAGTTCAATGTAACAGTGATAGGTTTAGGTTACTGTCATTCATATTCCATTAACCCAGTTCAATGTAACAGTGATAGGTTTAGGTTACTGTCATTAATATTCACCCAGTTCAATGTAACAGTGATAGGTTTAGGTTACTGTCATTCATATTCACCCAGTTCAATGTAACAGTGACAGGTTTAGGTTACTGTCATTCATATTCACCCAGTTCAATGTAACAGTGATGGGTTTAGGTTACTGTCATTCATATTCACCCAGTTCAATGTAACAGTGACAGGTTTAGGTGACTGTCATTCATATTCCATTAACCCAGTTCAATGTAACAGTGATAGGTTTAGGTTACTGTCATTAATATTCACCCAGTTCAATGTAACAGTGACAGGTTTAGGTTACTGTCATTCATATTCACCCAGTTCAATGTAACAGTGATAGGTTTAGGTTACTGTCATTCATATTCACCCAGTTCAATGTAACAGTGATAGGTTTAGGTTACTGTCATTCATATTCACCCAGTTCAATGTAACAGTGACAGGTTTAGGTTACTGTCATTCATATTCACCCAGTTCAATGTAACAGTGATAGGTTTAGGTTACTGTCATTCATATTCACCCAGTTCAATGTAACAGTGATAGGTTTAGGTTACTGTCATTCATATTCACCCAGTTCAATGTAACAGTGACAGGTTTAGGTTACTGTCATTCATATTCACCCAGTTCAATATAACAGTGATAGGTTTAGGTTACTGTCATTCATATTCACCCAGTTCAATGTAACAGTGATAGGTTTAGGTTACTGTCATGCATATTCACCCAGTTCAATGTAACAGTGACAGGTTTAGGTTACTGTCATTCATATTCACCCAGTTCAATGTAACAGTGACAGGTTTAGGTTACTGTCATTCATATTCACCCAGTTCAATGTAACAGTGACAGGTTTAGGTTACTGTCATTCATATTCACCCAGTTCAATGTAACAGTGATGGGTTTAGGTTACTGTCATTCATATTCACCCAGTTCAATGTAACAGGTTTAGGTTACTGTCATTCATATTCACCCAGTTCAATGTAACAGGTTTAGGTTACTGTCATTCATATTCACCCAGTTCAATGTAACAGTGATAGGTTTAGGTTACTGTCATTCATATTCACCCAGTTCAATGTAACAGTGACAGGTTTAGGTGACTGTCATTCATATTCCATTAACCCAGTTCAATGTAACAGTGATAGGTTTAGGTTACTGTCATTAATATTCACCCAGTTCAATGTAACAGTGACAGGTTTAGGTTACTGTCATTCACATTCACCCAGTTCAATGTAACAGTGACAGGTTTAGGTTACTGTCATTCATATTCACCCAGTTCAATGTAACATCGATAGGTTTAGGTTACTGACATTCATATTCCATTCACCCAGCTCAATGTAACAGTGACAGGTTTAGGTTACTGTCATTAATATTCACCCAGTTCAATGTAACAGTGACAGGTTTAGGTTACTGTCATTCATATTCCATTCACCCAGTTCAATGTAACAGTGATAGGTTTAGGTTACTGTCATTCACCCAGTTCAATGTAACAGTGACAGGTTTAGGTTACTGTCATTCATATTCCATTCACCCAGTTCAATGTAACAGTGACAGGTTTAGGTTACTGTCATTAATATTCACCCAGTTCAATGTAACAGTGACAGGTTTAGGTTACTGTCATTCATATTCCATTCACCCAGTTCAATGTAACAGTGACAGGTTTAGGTTACTGTCATTAATATTCACCCAGTTCAATGTAACAGTGACAGGTTTAGGTTACTGTCATTCATATTCCATTCACCCAGTTCAATGTAACAGTGATAGGTTTAGGTTACTGTCATTCACCCAGTTCAATGTAACAGTGACAGGTTTAGGTTACTGTCATTCATATTCACCCAGTTCAATGTAACAGTGACAGGTTTAGGTTACTGTCATTCATATTCACCCAGTTCAATGTAACAGTGATAGGTTTAGGTTACTGACATTCATATTCACCCAGTTCAATGTAACAGTGATAGGTTTAGGTTACTGTCATTCATATTCACCCAGTTCAATGTAACAGTGACAGGTTTAGGTTACTGTCATTCATATTCCATTCACCCAGTTCAATGTAACAGTGACAGGTTTAGGTTACTGTCATTCATATTCACCCAGTTCAATGTAACAGTGATAGGTTTAGGTTACTGACATTCATATTCACCCAGTTCAATGTAACAGTGATAGGTTTATGTTACTGTCATTCATATTCACCCAGTTCAATGTAACAGTGACAGGTTTAGGTTACTGTCATTCATATTCACCCAGTTCAATGTAACAGTGACAGGTTTAGGTTACTGTCATGCATATTCACCCAGTTCAATGTAACAGTGACAGGTTTAGGTTACTGTCATTCATATTCCATTCACCCAGTTCAATGTATCATCCATAGGTTTAGGTTACTGTCATTCATATTCCATTCACCCAGTTCAATGTAACAGTGACAGGTTTAGGTTACTGTCATTCATATTCACCCAGTTCAATGTAACAGTGACAGGTTTAGGTTACTGTCATTCATATTCACCCAGTTCAATGTAACAGTGATAGGTTTAGGTTACTGTCATTCATATTCACCCAGTTCAATGTAACAGTGACAGGTTTAGGTTACTGTCATTCATATTCCATTCACCCAGTTCAATGTAACAGTGACAGGTTTAGGTTACTGACATTCATATTCACCCAGTTCAATGTAACAGTGATAGTTTTAGGTTACTGTCATTCATATTCACCCAGTTCAATGTAACAGTGACAGGTTTAGGTTACTGTCATTCATATTCCATTCACCCAGTTCAATGTAACAGTGACAGGTTTAGGTTACTGACATTCATATTCACCCAGTTCAATGTAACAGTGACAGGTTTAGGTTACTGACATTCACATTCACCCAGTTCAATGTAACAGTGATAGGTTTAGGTTACTGACATTCATATTCACCCAGTTCAATGTAACAGTGACAGGTTTAGGTTACTGTCATTCATATTCACCCAGTTCAATGTAACAGTGACAGGTTTAGGTTACTGTCATTCATATTCCATTCACCCAGTTCAATGTAACAGTGACAGGTTTAGGTTACTGTCATTCATATTCCATTCACCCAGTTCAATGTAACAGTGACAGGTTTAGGTTACTGACATTCATATTCACCCAGTTCAATGTAACAGTGACAGGTTTAGGTTACTGTCATTCATATTCACCCAGTTCAATGTAACAGTGACAGGTTTAGGTTACTGTCATTCAAATTCCATTCACCCTGTCCAATGTAACATTGATAGGTTCAGGCTACTACAAGATACTCTAGTTGTCCCTGTTGTCCCCATCATGAGGTTGTTACAACCAAGACTATGAATGAAATTGTGCAACGTAGGTGCAACGTAGGTGCAACGTAGGTGAGAGACAGTTTGACACTGACACATTCAATACATTCAATACCTCCTTGCCCACTCTTGCCTGTATCGGAAGGTCGGAAGTTTACATACACTTAGGTTGGAGTCATTAAAACTAATTTTTCAACCACTCCACAAATGGACAATGACCACAAGCATACTTCCAAAGTTGTGGCAAAATGGCTTAATGACTACAAAGTCAAGGAATTGGAGTGGCCATCACAAAGCCCTGACCTCAATCCTATAGAAATTGTGTGGGCAGAACTGAAAAAGTGTGTGCGAGCAAGGAGGCCTTCAAACCTGACTCAGTTACACCAGCTCTGTCAGGAGGAATGGGTCAAAATTAACCCAACTTATTGTGGGAATCTTGTGGAAGGCTACCCGAAACGTTTGACCCAAGATAAACAATTTAAAGGCAATGCTACCAAATACTAATTGAGTGTATGTAAACTTCTGACCCACTGGGAATGTGATGAAAGAAATAAAAGCTGAAATAAATCATTCTCTCTACTATTATTCTGACATTTCACATTCTTAAAATAAAGTGGTGATCCTTACTGAACTAAAACAGGGAATTGTTACGAGGATTACATTTCAGGAATTGTGAAAAACTGAGTTTAAATATTTTTGGCTAAGGTGTATGTTAACTTCAACTGTAGCTAATAGAACTAGCACATTAATAAACCTGCTACAATCATGCAGTGTACAGTCAGTAAGCAGTTTCGCACTTACTCTGGCAGTAAGAAATGACTAAAATCAAAAACTTCCCTCTGTTTGAGCAGGGCTAAAGTAGCCTAAAATATGAAATCTCTCTCTTTCTTGCTTCTTCTTAGTTTTGGAAGAAATTAATTTGTTCAAAACTGTTCAACTATTGTTTTTCTCTCTCTTTGAGTCAACTACTCACCACATTTTAAATACTGCAGTGCTAGCTAGCTGTAGCTTATGCTTTCATTACTATATTCATTCTCTGATCCTTTGATTGGGTGGACATGTCAGTTCATGTTGCAAGAGCTCTGATAGGTTGGAGGACGTCCTCCGGAAGTTGTCATAATTACACCATGGTGTAATAGCACCTATAGAGTTCTGTTGAGGCTACTGTAGACCTGCATTGCAAATTAGTTATTTGGTGATATGTGAATATATTTAGTTTTATCCAACAAGGATAACATACGTGCTATGTGTGTCTGCCTGTGTGAAAAAGAGAACAGGGAAAATCACACTTTCACACATTAGCTAGGTGGGAAACGTTGTGGAGAGATGCCTCGCTCTCTCTCAGTCTCTCTGTCTGTCTCTGTCTCTCCCTCTCTCTCCCTCTCTCTGAATCTCTGTCTCTCTCTCTGTCTCTATCTCTGTCTCTGTCTTTCTCTCTGTCTCTATCTCTGTCTCTGTCTCTCCCTCTCTCTCCCTCTCTCTGAATCTCTGTCTCTCTCCCTCTATCTCTGTCTCTGTCTCTCCCTCTCTCTGAATCTCTGTCTCTCTCCCTCTCTCTTTCTCTGTCTCTCTCTCTCTCTAACGTGCCCTTTTCCTGTTTTGCTTTTCTCTCTTTATTCCTGTGTGCTCAGGAGACCCGCATAAGTTGAAGAAAATATCAACGTTGCTCCAGCTGTTCTTAGGAAGATGCCCCCAAGACAATATGTAGTCAATGTGAAGCCTAATCAGAACCCTTATGCTATATTATGCTAAACCGTGAGAAGTATAGAGTATATAAATGATGATTACCACCTCACGTTGTAAATTGTGTGCTCTAAAGGTCAGCATTATTCATAAAGGAATATATTATTAGTATATTATACCAGCTATTTGTGGATGATTTAATGTTGCGGTAATTGAGGATGATGAAGCAGTTTTGGCCGAGTTGCTAGCGTGGAAGAGAGAGAGAGAGAGAGAGTCAGAGAGAGAGAGAGACAGCGAGAGAGAGAGAGACACACACACACAGAGAGAAAGACACAGAGAGAGAGAGCGAGAGAGAGAGAGCGAGAGAGAGACACACAGAGAGAGAGACACAGAGAGAGAGAGACACAGAGAGAGAGAGAGAGAGAGAGAGAGACACAGAGAGCGAGAGAGAAAGAGAGAGAGAGACACAGAGAGAGAGAGAGAGAGAGGGACACAGAGAGAGAGGGAGAGAGAGGGAGAGACACAGAGAGAGAGACACAGAGAGAGAGAGAGACACACAGAGAGAGAGAGACACACAGACAGAGAGAGAGACACACAGACAGAGAGAGAGAGAGAGAGAGAGAGAGAGAGAGAGAGACACAGAAAGAGAGAGAGAGAGAGAGAGAGAGAGAGAGAGACAGAGAGAGACACAGAGATAGAAAGAGAGAGAGAAAGAGAGAGGAAGAGAGACAGAGAGAGATAATATTATTTCAACATTATTTTGTTGAAATATTATTTGATATCTGAGAAATTATGTTAATTGATTGCACTCAAATTGTCTATTTTCATTTATTGGATTTATCTGTCTGTCTGTCTGTCTCTCTGTCTGTCTCTGCCTCTACCTCTGTCTGTCTCAACAACTTTAGTACCTAACATTCAATTTGGACAAAACTTTGAGTAAGACATGAGGAATGGAAAGAAACTGTCAAAAGACAACCATGGACCTCCCACACCCCACCCCACCAAGGAGTAGTATCAGTTCTCTAAGTCTGACATGTAGTATAGAGCTGCAGCTTGGAGTTTTGTTTCTTTATCCTACCTTATGTATTCTCAGTGAATTTAGTGATGTTTTAAAAATATTTATTTGTTCAGAGAAATAAGATTTTGAAGTTGAAGTTGTTTACTCTGGGCAAGTACGATCAAGGGTTCTCTCTTCTTCTGTCTCCCTCTGTCTCTGCTTCTACCTTAGTCCGTTTATACCGCTGTCTGTCTCTGCCTCTTCTATGAAAGAATTTGTGGGTGTTTTGGGGGAAGAATGGGTGGTTATTTTGAGGGAAGAATGGGTGGGTGGTTTGGGGGAAGAATGGGTAGGTGTTTTGGGGGAAGAATGGGTAGGTGGTTTGGGGGAAGAAGGGGTAGGTGGTTTGGGGGAAGAATGGATGGGTGGTTTTGGGGAAGAATGAGTGGGTGGTTTGGTGGAAGAATGTGTGGGTGGTTTGGGGGAAGAATGTGTGGGTGGTTTAGGGGAAGAATGGGTGGGTGGTTCGGGGGAAGAATGTGTAGGTTGTTTGGGGGAAGAATGGATGGGTGGTTTTGGGGAAGAATGGGTAGGTGGTTTGGGGGAAGAATGGGTAGGTGGTTTGGGGGAAGAATGGGTGGGTGGTTTGGGGGAAGAATGGGTGGGTGGTTTGGGGGAAGAATGGGTGGGTGGTTTGGGGGAAGAATGTGTGGGTGGTTTGGGGGAAGAATGGGTGGGTATAGGAAGTGATAGTAACACAGAAATACAACTTGAACACAGATGCACTTGCTACTACCGTGTCTTTGGCTATGCCGGATTAAGTGATATGACATGCTATTCTCTAAAATCCTTTCTGTGTAATTAATATTACCTGATTGAGCTAATCATGTAAATGTAATTAACTAGCGAGTCGGGGCACCACAAAAAAAAATATGTTTATAGAGCTGTTATCTTCCGAATAAACTCTTAAAGACCTAGTAATATTTGACATCAATAGCAGTCAATATTAATCGTCATCTTAATTCAGTCTCACCTGAACATCGTATAATTTTCGGTTATCTTCACGAACCCTGGTCAACAAGTTGAATCAGCAATACAAAATTGTGTTAAATTATTTATTTACTAAATACCTAACTAATCACACAGAATTACATCTACACAGAATGAAACATACCTTGATTATACATTACGTCAAAAAACATTTTTTTTAAAGCTTGGGTAATCTTTTTGTATCCAAATCCGGCTTTAAACTTCTTCACAACAGTATCTCGGACCTGCCTGGTGTGTTCCTTGTTCTTCATGATGCTCTCTGCGCTTTTAACGGACCTCTGAGACTATCACAGTGCAGGTGCATTTATACGGAGACTTGATTACACACAGGTGGATTGTATTTATCATCATTAGTCATTTAGGTCAACATTGGATCATTCAGAGATCCTCACTGAACTTCTGGAGAGAGTTTGCTGCACTGAAAGTAAAGGGGCTGAATAATTTTGCACGCCCAATTTTTCAGTTTTTGATTTGTTAAAAAAGTTTGAAATATCCAATAAATGTCGTTCCACTTCATGATTGTGTCCCACTTGTTGTTGATTCTTCACAAAAAAATACAGTTTTATATCTTTATGTTTGAACCCTGAAATGTGGCAAAACGTCGCAAAGTTCAAGGGGGCCGAATACTTTCGCAAGGCACTGTATGTCTCTATCGGGCCGTAGGCAGCTACTCTATCGTAAATACAGAATCTTATGCATTCTAAATTACCGCCCATTTGGAAAAGGAAAATGCAATAAATATTTACTCTGAGCTGCGCTTCAATAGGTTGGTGGTAGATGGAAGGCCGTGTTGCCCCACAGAGTCCTTTGTCCTTTGAAGAGTGTCTCTGGTGGTGAACGGGAAACATTGTAGTGTCGTCGTTGGGTGGTAGACGGGATACTCTGTCTGTCCTCTCCTAGACCACGTTACAGCGGCCGCTGCTAACTTAAGGGCTAGGAGGTATCACTTCTGTAGCAAATAAGAGTTCAAAGTCCATACCATTCGCAACCAAAGCTCACGCTGCGGTTGGCTTCGTTCTGGAGTTGTTATCTGAATCCTTCTGACATCGGACCTCACGTCCTTGGAACAGAAGGTTACATTTTTTGTCAAGGGCTTATATAGTGGAGCGAGAAGGGTGTGTTTCATAGTTTATAGCCCATGTCTCTTCACAGGGGCGGGCCACTGATTGAGCAGAGCCCTAACCTTATGAAAACCCAAATCTCTCATTTGGAAGCTAAAATTACGTTTAATCTTTTCACCAATAATTTTATATTTAAACATTTGAATTACACAACAATTCCATGTGAATTTGATAACTAGAATGTGTAGACAATCCCAGGTACAGTTCATGTCGTCCTGTCATCAGTCACAATGTCTCAGATGACAACCGAACTGACATCGTATTCATTAAGTACCAACGCATATTTTCAACTGGTTCTATTACCGAAATATGGTTCCTTTCCCTCCACTTGTTTTGATGTTCCCAGACTCTCTCTGTTAAACAAAGGCCATTCAAGAGTCCCTCTGTAGAGTCAAGAGAGAGAGGGAAGGGAGAAAGGTATTTATGTGGGTTTCATAAACGTCATGACACTACATAACAATATGTTATACACCATGTTCAATGTTCGAGAAAAAATGTGTCTGCATGTGTACAGTATGTGTTCAAGAGTGTGTGTGTGTGTGTGTGTGCTCCTGCTTGTAAACACACACACACATCAGCTCTTCTTAATGCGCTACTAATTTGACCCCTTCCCCTCTTCCTCCCTCTGTCCTCTAGTTGTTAACTGCACAGAGCCAGGTCATGTGGAGGACAGCGTCAGACAGGTGACGTCTGAAGGACCTGGTCGTTACAGCTTCCAGACCGCCGTGTCCTACCACTGTAACCCTGGTTACTACCTACTGGGAACCAGCACTCTGTCCTGCCAGGGAGACGGCACCTGGGATAGAACACTGCCCAAGTGTCTGTGTGAGTACCGGACACACACACCATGTGATTTTAACACACACACACACACACACACCATGTGATTTTAACACACACACACACCATGGGATATTAAAACCTCTACTGACTCCCCATCCCGCATGCGGGAGCGTAATCATCGCCTGACACTAATTAGCATAACGCAACGGACATAAATCTTCCTAGAAACTATTCCTATTCATGAAAATCACAAGTGAAATATACTGAGACACAGCTTAGCGTTTTGTTAATCACCCTGTCATCTCAGATTTTCAAAATATGCTTTACAGCCAAAGCTAGACAAGCATTTGTGTAAGTTTATCGATAGCCTAGCATAGCATTATGTCCAGCTAGCAGCAGGTAACTTGGTCACGGAAATCAGAAAAGCAATCAAATTAAATCGTTTACTTTTGATGAGCTTCGGATGTTTTCACTCACGAGACTCCCAGGTAGATAGCCAAAGTTTTGTGGGTGAAATAGCTCCGTTTGTTCTTCACATTTGGCTGAGAAATCGCCCGTAAATTGCAGTCACGAAAACGGCAAAAAATATTCCAAATTAGCTCCATAATATCTACAGAAACATGGCAAACGTTGTTTATAATCAATCCTCAAGGTGTTTTTCTAATATCTATTCTATAATATATCCGTTGGGACAATTAGTTTTTCAGTAGGACCGATTGAAGTAATGGCTACCTCTGTATTTTACGCTAGAGTAGGAGCCATCAGGTGACCAGTTACGCAATGTAGCCGCCTACGGCTATTCTTCAACAGACATAGGTAAAACTACGTGTGGAGGTAAACCCAGGCCCTGCATGTCCCCAGGCACCCACATTTGTTGACTTCTGTGATCGAAAAAGCCTTGGTTTCATGCATGTCAACATCAGAAGCCTCCTCCCTAAGTTTGTTTTACTCACTGCTTTAGCACACTCTGCTAACCCTGATGTCCTAGCCGTGTCTGAATCTTGGCTCAGGAAGGCCACCAAAAATTCTGAGATTTCCATACCCAACTATAACATTTTCCGTCAAGATAGAACTGCCAAAGGGGGAGGAGTTGCAGTTTACTGCAGAGATAGCCTGCAAAGTAATGTCATACTTTCCAGGTCCATACCCAAACAGTTCGAACTACTAATTTTGAAAATTACTCTCTCCAGAAATAAGTCTCTCACTGTTGCCACCTGCTACCGACCCCCCTCAGCTCCCAGCTGTGCCCTGGACACCATTTGTGAATTGATCACCCCCCATCTAGCTTCAGAGTTTGTTCTGTTAAGTGACCTAAACTGGGATATGCTTAACACCCCGGCAGTCCTACAATCTAAGCTAGATGCCCTCAATCTCACACAAATCATCAAGGAACCCACCAGGTACAACCGTAAATCTGTAAACAAGGGCACCCTCATAGACGTCATCCTGACCAACTGGCCCTCCAAATACACCTCCGCTGTCTTCAACCAGGATCTCAGCGATCACTGCCTCATTGCCTGTATCCGCTACGGAGCCGCAGTCAAACGACCACCCCTCATCACTGTCAAAAGCTCCCTAAAACACTTCTGTGAGCAGGCCTTTCTAATCGACCTGGCCCGGGTATCCTGGAAGGACATTGACCTCATCCCGTCAGTTGAGGATGCCTGGTCATTCTTTAAAAGTAACTTCCTCACCATTGTAGCTCCAACTCCAAAAAGTTCTGGGACACTGTAAAGTCCATGGAGAACAAGAGCACCTCCTCCCAGCTGCCCACTGCCCACCTGGCTACTCCAACCTCAGCCAACAGCTCCGCCCCCCCCCCCCCCCCCCCCCCCCCGCGCAGCTACTCGCCCAAGCCTCTCCGGGTTCTCCTTTACCCAAATCCAGATAGCCGATTCCCTGATCCACCTTTACGCAGACGACACCATTCTATATACTTCTGGCCCGTCCTTGGACACTGTGCTATCTAACCTCCAAACGAGCTTCAATGCCATACAACACTCCTTCCGTGGCCTCCAACTGCTCTTAAACGCTAGTAAAACCAAATGCATGCTTTTCAACCGTTCGCTGCCTGCACCCGCACGCCTGACCAGCATCACCACCCTGGATGGTTCCGACCTTGAATATGTGGACATCTATAAGTACCTAGGTGTCTGGCTAGACTGCAAACTCTCCTTCCAGACTCATATCACACATCTCCAATCGAAAATCAAATCAAGAATCGGCTTTCTATTCCGCAACAAAGCCTCCTTCACTCACGCCGCCAAACTTACCCTAGTAAAACTGACTATCCTACTGATCCTCGACTTCGGCGATGTCATCTACAAAATTGCTTCCAACACTCTACTCAGCAAACTGGATGCAGTTTATCACAGTGCCATCCGTTTTGTCACTAAAGCACCTTATACCACACACCACTGCAACTTGTATGCTCTAGTCGGCTGGCCCTCGCTACATATTCGTCGCCAGACCCACTGGCTCCAGGTCATCTACAAGTCCATGCTAGGTAAAGCTCCGCCTTATCTCAGTTCACTGGTCACGATGGCAACACCCATCCGTAGCACGCGCTCCAGCAGGTGTATCTCACTCATCATCCCTAAAGCCAACACCTCATTCGGCCGCCTTTCGTTCCAGTTCTCTGCTGCCTGTGACTGGAACGAATTGCAAAAATCGCTGAAGTTGGAGACTTTTATCTCCCTCACCAACTTCAAACATCAGCTATCTGAGCAGCTCTGCTAACCCTGATGTCCTAGCCGTGTCTGAATCTTGGCTCAGGAAGGCCACCAAAAATTCTGAGATTTCCATACCCAACTATAACATTTTCCGTCAAGATAGAACTGCCAAAGTTCGCTGCAGCTGTACATAGTCTATCGGTAAATATCCCACCCATTTTTACCTACCTCATCCCCATACTGTTTTTATTTATTTACTTTTCTGCTCTTTTGCACACCAATATCTCTACCTGTACATGACCATCTGATCATTTATCACTCCAGTGTTATTAACCTGCAAAATTGTAATTATTCGCCTACCTCCTCATGCCTTTTGCACACAATGTATATAGACCCCCTTTTTTTTCTACTGTGTTATTGACTTGTTAATTGTTTACTCCATGTGTAACTCTGTGTTGTCTGTTCACACTGCTATGCTTTATCTTGGCCAGGTCACAGTTGCAAATGAGAACTTGTTCTCAACTAGCCTACCTGGTTAAATAAAGGTGAAAAAAAAAAAAAATCCTCAAATGTTATGTAATGTAAAAATCTCACAGCTGGTAGAACTGATGAAATGAATCATTACATTCTACAGGTAATTTTTTATTTATTATTATACTAGCCTACCTGGTTAAATAAAGGTGAAATAAAATAAAATTAAAAAAAAATGTGATTTTAACACACACACACGCACGCACGCACGCACGCACGCACGCAAACACACACACACACACACACACACACACACACACACACACACACACACACACACACACCATGTGACTTTAACACACACACACCATGTGATTTTAACACACACACACCATGGGATATTAACACACACACACACACACACACACACACACACACACACACACACACACACACACACACACACGCACGCACGCACACATACACACACACACACACACACCATGTGACTTTAACACACACACACACCATGTGATTTTAACACACACACACCATGGGATATTAACACACACACACACACAAACACACACACACACACACACACCCACCATGTGACTTTAACACACACACACCATGTGATTTTAACACACACACACACACACACACTAACCCACCATGGGATTCTAGCACCAGTATGTTCCCCAGTGCGCCTGTAAGGGCTGCACACAAACACAGACACTGTTTGATTTTCTTTCCCAGAAGGCCTTACTTAGGGAGAACTGTAGGAAGATGGTTCTGGTAATTACATACAGGCCAACCAGGTATATTTAATAGGTCTGTTCAGGAAGTACAGGCCAACCAGGTATATTTACTGGGCTTGTTCAGGAAGTACAGGTCAACCAGGTATATTTACTAGGCTTGTTCAGGAAGTACAGGCCAACCAGGTATATTTACTAGGCCTGTTCAGGAAGTACAGGCCAACCAGGTATATTTACTAGGCCTGTTCAGGAAGTACAGGCCAACCAGGTATATTTACTGGGCTTGTTCAGGAAGTACAGGCCAACCAGGTATATTTACTAGGCTTGTTCAGGAAGTAAACGTTAGTACTGTAGCTATATCTCCGGTAAAATTGAACATGTAAAATTGGTCAGGTTCTTTCTATGTTCTCTTCTGATTGGTCCATTTCTCTCTCTCCTCTCCTGTGATTGGTTAGTGGTGTTGTGCGACCGTCCCAGCATGCCCCCGTACGCCCAGATCTCCGGTGACCGTCGGACGGTGGGTTCGGTGATTCGGTTCAGCTGCATTGGACAGAGGACGGTGATCGGTAACACAACACGCACGTGTCAGCTGGGTGGACAGTGGAGCGGCTCGTTACCACACTGCTCTGGTATGGAACACACACACACACCACACACCACACCACACACACCACACACCACACACCACACAGTATGGGAGGCTGAAGTGTCTGGATTGGGAGCTGATCTGTGAGTAGTTACAGTAGTTCTGACAGTAATACCTGAATATAGTAGAGGATAGATCAAGTGACGATCACAGTGCTCCTCTTGGGAATCTGAGGTGTCCTCTTCATTTACCTTGACATTACAGCCCTTTTGAAGTCTGGACTTTGATCTTGTGGTAAAACACATGAATAAAAAGCCTATAAAATGTATTGGTGGAGACATGGGCTCAGTGCAGGGTTAGTGACACAGCTCTCTGTGGTCCTCAGAGCTGTCTATCTGAGGAGATGTGTGGTCCTCAGAGCTGTTTATCTGAGGAGATGTGTGGGCCTCAGAGCTGTCTATATGAGGAGATGTGTGGGCCTCAGAGCTGTCTATATGAGATGTGTGGTCCTCAGAGCTGTCTATTGGAGATGTGTGGGCCTCAGAGCTGTCTATATGAGATGTGTGGGTCTCAGAGCTGTCTATATGAGGAGATGTGTGTTCCTCAGAGCTGTCTATATGAGGAGATGTGTGGTCCTCAGAGCTGTCTATATGAGATGTGTGGGCCTCAGAGCTGTCTATATGAGATGTGTGGGTCTCAGAGCTGTCTATATGAGATGTGTGGGTCTCAGAGCTGTCTATATGAGGAGATGTGTGTTCCTCAGAGCTGTCTATATGAGGAGATGTGTGGTCCTCAGAGCTGTCTATATGAGATGTGTGGGTCTCAGAGCTGTCTATATGAGATGTGTGGGTCTCAGAGCTGTCTATGTGAGGAGATGTGTGGTCCTCAGAGCTGTCTATATGAGATGTGTGGGTCTCAGAGCTGTCTATATGAGATGTGTGGGTCTCAGAGCTGTCTATATGAGGAGATGTGTGGGTCTCAGAGCTGTCTATTGGAGATGTGTGGTCCTCAGAGCTGTCTATATGAGATGTGTGGTCCTCAGAGCTGTCTATTGGAGATGTGTGGGTCTCGGAGCTGTCTATTGGAGATGTGTGGTCCTCAGAGCTGTCTATATGAGATGTGTGTTCCTCAGAGCTGTCTATATGAGGAGATGTGTGGGCCTCAGAGCTGTCTATTGGAGATGTGTGGGCCTCACAGCTGTCTATATGAGATGTGTGGTCCTCATAGCTGTCTATATGAGGAGATGTGTGGGCCTCAGAGCTGTCTATATGAGATGTGTGGGTCTCAGAGCTGTCTATATGAGATGTGTGGGCCTCAGAGCTGTCTATATGAGGAGATGTGTGGGCCTCAGAGCTGTCTATATGAGATATGTGGGCCTCAGAGCTGTCTATATGAGATATGTGGGCCTCAGAGCTGTCTATATGAGGAGATGTGTGGGCCTCAGAGCTGTCTATATGAGATATGTGGGTCTCAGAGCTGTCTATATGAGATGTGTGGGCCTCAGAGCTGTCTATATGAGATGTGTGGGCCTCAGAGCTGTCTATATGAGGAGATGTGTGGGTCTCAGAGCTGTCTATATGAGGAGATGTGTGGGTCTCAGAGCTGTCTTTTGGAGATGTGTGGGCCTCAGAGCTGTCTATATGAGATATGTGGGTCTCAGAGCTGTCTATATGAGATGTGTGGGTCTCAGAGCTGTCTATATGAGATGTGTGGGCCTCAGAGCTGTCTATATGAGGAGATGTGTGGGTCTCAGAGCTGTCTATCTGAGGAGATGTGTGGGCCTCAGAGCTGTCTATATGAGATGTGTGGGCCTCAGAGCTGTCTATATGAGGAGATGTGTGGGCCTCAGAGCTGTCTATATGAGATGTGTGGGTCTCAGAGCTGTCTATATGAGGAGATGTGTGGGCCTCAGAGCTGTCTATATGAGGAGATGTGTGGGCCTCAGAGCTGTCTATATGAGATGTGTGGGTCTCAGAGCTGTCTTTTGGAGATGTGTGGGTCTCAGAGCTGTCTATTGGAGATGTGTGGTCCTCATAGCTGTCTATATGAGATGTGTGGTCCTCAGAGCTGTCTATTGGAGATGTGTGGGTCTCAGAGCTGTCTATATGAGATGTGTGGGCCTCAGAGCTGTCTATATGAGATGTGTGGGTCTCAGAGCTGTCTATATGAGATGTGTGGGCCTCAGAGCTGTCTATATGAGATGTGTGGGTCTCAGAGCTGTCTATATGAGATGTGTGGGCCTCAGAGCTGTCTATATGAGGAGATGTGTGTTCCTCAGAGCTGTCTATATGAGGAGATGTGTGGGTCTCAGAGCTGTCTATATGAGGAGATGTGTGGGCCTCAGAGCTGTCTATTGGAGATGTGTGGGCCTCAGAGCTGTCTATATGAGATGTGTGGGCCTCAGAGCTGTCTATATGAGATGTGTGGGCCTCAGAGCTGTCTATATGAGGAGATGTGTGTTCCTCAGAGCTGTCTATATGAGGAGATGTGTGTTCCTCAGAGCTGTCTATATGAGATGTGTGGGCCTCAGAGCTGTCTATATGAGATGTGTGGGTCTCAGAGTTGTCTATATGAGATGTGTGGGCCTCAGAGCTGTCTATATGAGGAGATGTGTGGTCCTCAGAGCTGTCTATATGAGGAGATGTGTGGGCCTCAGAGCTGTCTATATGAGGAGATGTGTGGGTCTCAGAGCTGTCTATATGAGGAGATGTGTGGTCCTCAGAGCTGTCTATATGAGGAGATGTGTGGGTCTCAGAGCTGTCTATATGAGGAGATGTGTTGGTCTCAGAGCTGTCTATATGAGGAGATGTGTGGGCCTCAGAGCTGTCTATATGAGATGTGTGGGTCTCAGAGCTGTCTATATGAGGAGATGTGTGGGTCTCAGAGCTGTCTATATGAGGAGATGTGTGGGCCTCAGAGCTGTCTATATGAGATGTGTGGGTCTCAGAGCTGTCTATATGAGGAGATGTGTGGTCCTCAGAGCTGTCTATTGGAGATGTGTGGGTCTCAGAGCTGTCTATATGATATGTGTGGGTCTCAGAGCTGTCTATATGAGGAGATGTGTGGGTCTCAGAGCTGTCTATATGAGGAGATGTGTGGGCGTCAGAGCTGTCTATATGAGATGTGTGGGCCTCAGAGCTGTCTATATGAGATGTGTGGGTCTCAGAGCTGTCTATATGAGATGTGTGGGCCTCAGAGCTGTCTATATGAGATGTGTGGGTCTCAGAGCTGTCTATATGAGATGCATGGGCCTCAGAGCTGTCTATATGAGATGTGTGGGCCTCAGAGCTGTCTATGTGAGGAGATGTGTGGGCCTCAGAGCTGTCTATATGAGATGTGTGGGCCTCAGAGCTGTCTATATGAGATGTGTGGGCCTCAGAGCTGTCTATGTGAGGAGATGTCTCACACACAAACACACAGATACACGTGGATAAAGACACACACACACACACACACACACACACACACACACACACACACACACACACACACACAGACACACACACACACACACACACACACACACACACAGAGACAGGTTAGAAAGCATTGTTATTTTTCATGAAGACATTCTCCCTGTCCCTTTGCCTTCCTCTCTCTCTCTCCAGTGACAGTGAAATCCGGCCTGACAGTTTTATGGCATTCATATATCGTGTAGATTGCTGGCTCTCTCTTCTTGGACCATAAAACATATTTTTATACAGAATCACCCTCTTTCTGGGGTAAACACACACACACAAACACCTCGTTCTGAGGTAAACACACACAACCACAAACACCTCTTTCTGAGGTAAACACACACAACCACAAACACCTCTTTCTGAGGTAAACACACACAACCACAAACACCTCTTTCTGAGGTAAACACACACAACCACAAACACCTCTTTCTGAGGTAAACACACACACACAAACACCTCGTTCTGAGGTAAACACACACAACCACAAACACCTCTTTCTGAGGTAAACACACACAACCACAAACACCTCTTTCTGAGGTAAACACACACACACAAACACCTCGTTCTGAGGTAAACACACACAACCACAAACACCTCTTTCTGAGGTAAACACACACAACCACAAACACCTCTTTCTGAGGTAAACACACACAACCACAAACACGCGTTCTGAGGTAAACACACACACACACACACACACACACACACAAACACCTCGTTCTGAGTTAAACACACACAACCACAACCACCTCTTTCTGAGGTAAACACACACACACACACACACACAAACACCTCTTTCTGAGGTAAACACACACACACACACACAAACACCTCTTTCTGGGGTAAACACACACACACACACACACAAACACCTCTTTCTGAGGTAAAAAACACTAAATTCCTTTTGACTTAGGGACTGGGAAACAGGACAACACTATGAAGTATGTAGAGGACATAAATGCTGTTTAATCTGGTTTAACCAGATTAATTGGGCTAAATAAAGGTCACACAGAGTGTTTCTGGGTAGTCTTAAACAAATCTACTTTGAAACTAAAGTATCCACCTCACACACATGGCTATGGGCTTAAACAAAGAACACACCTGTACCATGTCAGATATAGACCACCTGTACCATGTCAGATATAGACCACCTGTACCATGTCAGATATAGACCACCTGTACCATGTCAGATACAGACCACCTGTACCACGTCAGATATAGACCACCTGTACCATGTCAGATACAGACCACCTGTACCACGTCAGATATAGACCACCTGTACCATGTCAGATATAGACCACCTGTACCATGTCAGATATAGACCACCTGTACCATGTCAGATATAGACCACCTGTACCATGTCAGATACAGACCACCTGTACCACGTCAGATATAGACCACCTGTACCATGTCAGATATAGACCACCACCTGTACCATGTCAGATATAGACCACCTGTACCATGTCAGATACAGACCACCTGTACCACGTCAGATATAGACCACCACCTGTACCATGTCAGATAAAGAACCACCTGTACCATGTCAGATATAGACCACTTGTACCATGTCAGATATAGACCACCACCTGTACAATGTCAGATATAGACCACCTGTACCACGTAGGATATAGACCACCACCTGTACCATGTCTGATATAGACCACCTGTACCATGTCAGATATAGATGACCTGCACCATGTCAGATATAGACCAATTGTACCATGTCAGATATAGACCACCTGTACCATGTCAGATATAGAACTCCACCTGTACCATGTCCGATATAGACCACCTGTACCATGTCAGATATAGACCACCTGTACCATGTCAGATATAGACCATCTGTACCATGTCAGATATAGACCACCTGTACCATGTCAGATATAGACCACCACCTGTACCATGTCAGATATAGACCACCTGTACCATGTCAGATATAGACCACCACCTGTACCATGTCAGATATAGAACACCTGTACCATGTCAGATATAGACCACCTGTACCATGTCAGATATAGACCACCTGTACCATGTCAGATATAGACCACCTGTACCATGTCAGATATAGACCACCTGTACCATGTCAGATATAGACCACCACCTGTACCATGTCAGATATAGACCACCTGTACCATGTCAGATATAGACCACCACCTGTACCATGTCAGATATAGACCACCTGTACCATGTCAGATATAGACCACCTGTACCATGTCAGATATAGACCACCTGCACTGCGTCAGACATAGAACACCTGCACTGCGTCAGATATAGACTACCTGTACCACGTCAGATATAGACCACCTGTACCACGTCAGATATAGACCACCTGTACCATGTCAGATATAGACCACCTGTACCATGTCAGATATAGACCACCTGTACCATGTCAGATATAGACCACCTGCACTGCGTCAGACATAGAACACCTGCACTGCGTCAGATATAGACCACCACCTGTATCACGTCAGATATAGACCACCTGTACCACGTCAGATATAGACCACCTGTACCATGTCAGATATAGACCACCTGTACCATGTCAGATATAGACCACCTGTACCACGTCAGATATAGACCACCTGTACCATGTCAGATATAGACCACCTGTACCATGTCAGATATAGACCACCACCTGTATCACGTCAGATATAGACCACCTGTACCATGTCAGATATAGACCACCACCTGTACCATGTCAGATATAGACCACCTGTACCACGTCAGATATAGACCACCTGTACCATGTCAGATATAGACCACCTGTACCATGTCAGATATAGACCACCTCTACCACGTCAGATATAGACCACCTGTACCATGTCAGATATAGACCACCACCTGTACCATGTCAGATATAGACCACCTGTACCACGTCAGATATAGACCACCTGTACCATGTCAGATATAGACCACCTGTACCATGTCAGATATAGACCACCTGTACCATGTCATATATAGACCACCTGTACCATGTCAGATATAGACCACCACCTGTACCATGTCAGATATAGACCACCTGTACCATGTCAGATATAGACCACCAGGTCGCAATTGTAAATGAGAACTTGTTCTCAACTTGCCTACCTGGTTAAATAAAGGTAAAATAAATAAAAAAATAAAATAAAGATATAGACCACATGTACCATGTCAGATATAGACCACCTGTACCATGTCAGATATGGACCACCTGTACCATGTCAGATATAGACCACCTGTATCATGTCAGATATAGACCACCTGTACCATGTCAGATATGGACCACCTGTACCATGTCAGATATAGACCACCTGTACCATGTCAGATATGGACCACCTATACCATGTCAGATATAAACCACCTGTACCATGTCAGATATAGACCACCTGTACCATGTCAGATATAGACCACCTGTACCATGTCAGATATAGACCACCTGTACCATGTCAGATATAGACCACCTGTACCATGTCAGATATAGACCACCACCTGTACCATGTCTGATATAGACCACCTGTACCATGTCAGATATAGACCACCTGTACCATGTCAGATATAGACCACCTGTACCATGTCAGATATAGACCACCTGTACCATGTCAGATATAGACCATCTATACCATGTCAGATATAGACCACCTTTACCATGTCAGATATAGACCACCTGTAACATGTCAGATATAGACCACCTGTACCATGTCAGATATAGACCACCTGTACCATGTCAGATATAGACGACTTGTACCATGTCAGATATAGACCACCACCTGTACCATGTCAGATATAGACCACCTGTACCATGTCAGATATAGAACTCCACCTGTACCATGTCCGATATAGACCACCTGTACCATGTCAGATATAGACCACCTGTACCATGTCAGATATAGACCATCTGTACCATGTCAGATATAGACCACCTGTGCCATGTCAGATATAGACCACCACCTGTACCATGTCAGATATAGACCACCTGTACCATGTCAGATATAGACCACCACCTGTACCATGTCAGATATAGACCACCTGTACCATGTCAGATATAGACCACCTGTACCATGTCAGATATAGACCACCTGTACCATGTCAGATATAGACCACCACCTGTACCATGTCAGATATAGACCACCTGTACCATGTCAGATATAGACCACCACCTGTACTATGTCAGATATAGACCACCTGTACCATGTCAGATATAGACCACCTGTACCATGTCAGATATAGACCACCACCTGTACCATGTCAGATATAGACCACCACCTGTACCATGTCAGATATAGACTACCTGTACCATGCCAGATATAGACTACCTGTACCATGTCAGATATAGACCCCCTGTACCATGTCAGATATAGACCACCTGTACCATGTCAGATATAGACCACCTGTACCATGTCAGATATAGACCACCTGTACCATGTCAGATATAGACCACCTGTACCATGTCAGATATAGACCACCAGGTCGCAATTGTAAATGAGAACTTGTTCTCAACTTGCCTACCTGGTTAAATAAAGGTAAAATAAATAAAAAAATAAAATAAAGATATAGACCACATGTACCATGTCAGATATAGACCACCACCTGTACCATGTCAGATATAGACCACCACCTGTACCATGTCAGATATAGACCACCTGTACCATGTCAGATATAGACCACCACCTGTACCATGTCAGATATAGACCACCACCTGTACCATGTCAGATATAGACCACCACCTGTACCATGTCAGATATAGACTACCTGTACCATGCCAGATATAGACTACCTGTACCATGTCAGATATAGACCCCCTGTACCATGTCAGATATAGACCACCTGTACCATGTCAGATATAGACCACCTGTACCATGTCAGATATAGACCACCAGGTCGCAATTGTAAATGAGAACTTGTTCTCAACTTGCCTACCTGGTTAAATAAAGGTAAAATAAATAAAAAAATAAAATAAAGACATAGACCACATGTACCATGTCAGATATAGACCACCTGTACCATGTCAGATATAGACCACCACCTGTACCATGTCAGATATAGACCACCACCTGTACCATGTCAGATATAGACTACCTGTACCATGCCAGATATAGACTACCTGTACCATGTCAGATATAGACCCCCTGTACCATGTCAGATATAGACCACCTGTACCATGTCAGATATAGACCACCTGTACCATGTCAGATATAGACCACCAGGTCGCAATTGTAAATGAGAACTTGTTCTCAACTTGCCTACCTGGTTAAATAAAGGTAAAATGAATAAAAAAATAAAATAAAGATATAGACCACATGTACCATGTCAGATATAGACCACCTGTACCATGTCAGATATGGACCACCTGTACCATGTCAGATATAGACCACCTGTACCATGTCAGATATGGACCACCTATACCATGTCAGATATAAACCACCTGTACCATGTCAGATATAGACCACCTGTACCATGTCAGATATAGACCACCTGTACCATGTCAGATATAGACCACCTGTACCATGTCAGATATAGACCACCTGTACCATGTCAGATATAGACCACCACCTGTACCATGTCTGATATAGACCACCTGTACCATGTCAGATATAGACCACCTGTACCATGTCAGATATAGACCACCTGTACCATGTCAGATATAGACCACCTGTACCATGTCAGATATAGACCATCTATACCATGTCAGATATAGACCACCTTTACCATGTCAGATATAGACCACCTGTAACATGTCAGATATAGACCACCTGTACCATGTCAGATATAGACCACCTGTACCATGTCAGATATAGACGACTTGTACCATGTCAGATATAGACCACCACCTGTACCATGTCAGATATAGACCACCTGTACCATGTCAGATATAGAACTCCACCTGTACCATGTCCGATATAGACCACCTGTACCATGTCAGATATAGACCACCTGTACCATGTCAGATATAGACCATCTGTACCATGTCAGATATAGACCACCTGTACCATGTCAGATATAGACCACCACCTGTACCATGTCAGATATAGACCACCTGTACCATGTCAGATATAGACCACCACCTGTACCATGTCAGATATAGACCACCTGTACCATGTCAGATATAGACCACCTGTACCATGTCAGATATAGACCACCTGTACCATGTCAGATATAGACCACCACCTGTACCATGTCAGATATAGACCACCTGTACCATGTCAGATATAGACCACCACCTGTACCATGTCAGATATAGACCACCTGTACCATGTCAGATATAGACCACCTGTACCATGTCAGATATAGACCACCACCTGTACCATGTCAGATATAGACCACCACCTGTACCATGTCAGATATAGACTACCTGTACCATGCCAGATATAGACTACCTGTACCATGTCAGATATAGACCCCCTGTACCATGTCAGATATAGACCACCTGTACCATGTCAGATATAGACCACCTGTACCATGTCAGATATAGACCACCAGGTCGCAATTGTAAATGAGAACTTGTTCTCAACTTGCCTACCTGGTTAAATAAAGGTAAAATAAATAAAAAAATAAAATAAAGATATAGACCACATGTACCATGTCAGATATAGACCACCTGTACCATGTCAGATATGGACCACCTGTACCATGTCCGATATAGACCACCTGTACCATGTCAGATATAGACCACCTGTACCATGTCAGATATAGACCACCACATGTACCATGTCAGATATAGACCATCTGTACCATGTCAGATATAGACCACCTGTACCATGTCAGATATAGACCACCTGTACCATGTCAGATATAGACCACCTGTACCATGTCAGATATAGACCACCTGTACCATGTCAGATATAGACCACCACCTGTACCATGTCTGATATAGACCACCTGTACCATGTCAGATATAGACCACCTGTACCATGTCAGATATAGAACACCACCTGTACCATGTCAGATATAGATGACCTGTACCATGTCAGATATAGACCAATTGTACCATGTCAGATATAGAACTCCACCTGTACCATGTCCGATATAGACCACCTGACCATGTCAGATATAGACCACCTGTACCATGTCAGATATAGACCACCTGTACCATGTCAGATATAGACCACCTGTACCATGTCAGATATAGACCACCACCTGTACCATGTCAGATATAGACCACCTGTACCATGTCAGATATAGACCACCACCTGTACCATGTCAGATATAGACCACCTGTACCATGTCAGATATAGACCACCTGTACCATGTCAGATATAGACCACCTGTACCATGTCAGATATAGACCACCTGTACCATGTCAGATATAGACCACCTGTACCATGTCAGATATAGACCACCACCTGTACCATGTCAGATATAGACCACCTGTACCATGTCAGATATAGACCACCACCTGTACCATGTCAGATATAGACCACCTGTACCATGTCAGATATAGACCACCTGTACCATGTCAGATATAGACCACCTGTACCATGTCAGATATAGACCACCTGTACCATGTCAGATATAGACCACCTGTACCATGTCAGATATAGACCACCTGCACTGCGTCAGATATAGACCACCTGTACCATGTCAGATATAGACCACCTGTACCATGTCAGATATAGACCACCTGTACCATGTCAGATATAGACCACCTGTACCATGTCAGATATAGACCACCTGTACCATGTCAGATATAGACCACCTGTACCATGTCAGATATAGACCACCTGTACCACGTCAGATATAGACCACCTGTACCATGTCAGATATAGACCACCTGTACCATGTCAGATATAGACCACCTGTACCATGTCAGATATAGACCACCTGCACTGCGTCAGACATAGAACACCTGCACTGCGTCAGATATAGACTACCTGTACCACGTCAGATATAGACCACCTATACCACGTCAGATATAGACCACCTGTACGATGTCAGATATAGACCACCTGTACCATGTCAGATATAGACCACCTGTACCACGTCAGATATAGACCACCTGTACCATGTCAGATATAGACCACCTGTACCACGTCAGATATAGACCACCTGTACCATGTCAGATATAGACCACCTGTACCATGTCAGATATAGACCACCTAAACCATGTCAGATATAGACCACCTGTACCATGTCAGATATAGACCACCTGTACCATGTCAGATATAGACCACCTGCACTGCGTCAGACATAGAACACCTGCACTGCGTCAGATATAGACTACCTGTACCACGTCAGATATAGACCACCTGTACCACGTCAGATATAGACCACCTGTACGATGTCAGATATAGACCACCTGTACCATGTCAAATATAGACCACCTGTACCACGTCAGATATAGACCACCTGTACCATGTCAGATATAGACCACCTGTACCATGTCAGATATAGACCACCACCTGTACCATGTCAGATATAGACCACCTGTACCACGTCAGATATAGACCACCTGTACCATGTCAGATATAGACCACCGGTACCATGTCAGATATAGACCACCACCTGTACCATGTCAGATATAGACCACCTGTACCACGTCAGATATAGACCACCTGTACCATGTCAGATATGGACCACCTGTACCATGTCAGATATAGACCACCTGTACCATGTCAGATATAGACCACCTGTACCATGTCAGATATAGACCACCTGTACCATGTCAGATATACACCACCTGTACCATGTCAGATATAGACCACCACCTGTACCATGCCAGATATAGACTACCTGTACCATGTCAGATATAGACCCCCTGTACCATGTCAGATATAGACCACCTGTACCATGTCAGATATAGACCACCTGTACCATGTCAGATATAGACCGCCTGTACTGTGTCAGATATAGACCACCTGTAACATGTCAGATATAGACAACCTATACCAGGTCAGATATAGACCACCTGTACCATGTCAGATATAGACGACCTGTACCATGTCAGACATAGACCACCTGTACCATGTCAGATATAGACCACCACCTGTACCATGTCAGATATAGACCATCTGTACCATGTCAGATATAGACCACCTGTACCATGTCAGATATAGAACACCACCTGTACCATGTCAGATATAGACGACCTGTACCATGTCAGATATAGACCACTTGTACCATGTCAGATATAGACCACCTGTACCATGTCAGATATAGACCACCTGTACCATGTCAGATATAGAACTCCACCTGTACCATGTCAGATATAGACCACCTGTACCATGTCAGATATAGACCACCTGTACCATGTCAGATATAGACCACCACCTGTACCATGTCAGATATAGACCACCTGTACCATGTCAGATATAGACCACCACCTGTTCCATGTCAGATATAGACCACCTGTACCATGTCAGATATAGACCACCTGTACCATGTCAGATATAGACCACCACCTGTACCATGTCAGATATAGACCACCTTCACCATGTCAGATATAGACCACCTGTACCATGTCATATATAGACCACCACCTGTACCATGTCAGATATAGACCACCTGTACCATTTTAGATATAGACCACCTGTACCATGTCAGATATAGACCACCTGTACCATGTCAGATATAGACCACCTGTACCATGTCAGATATAGACCACCTGTACCATGTCAGGTATAGACCACCTGTACCATGTCAGATATAGACCACCTGTACCATGTCAGATATAGACCACCACCTGTACCATGTCAGATATAGACCACCCCCTGTACCATGTCAGATATAGACCGCCATCTGTACCATGTCAGATATAGACCACCTTTACCATGTCAGATATAGACTACCTGTACCATGTCAGATATAGACCACCAACCATGTCAGATATAGACCACCACCTGTACCATGTCAGATATAGACCACCACCTGTACCATGTCAGATATAGACCACCTGTACCATGTCAGATATAGACCACCTGTACCATGTCAGGTATAGACCACCTGTACCATGTCAGATATAGACCACCTGTACCATGTCAGATATAGACCACCACCTGTACCATGTCAGATATAGACCACCCCCTGTACCATGTCAGATATAGACCGCCATCTGTACCATGTCAGATATAGACCACCTTTACCATGTCAGATATAGACTACCTGTACCATGTCAGATATAGACCACCAACCATGTCAGATATAGACCACCACCTGTACCATGTCAGATATAGACCACCACCTGTACCATGTCAGATATAGACCACCTGTACCACGTCAGATATAGACTACCTGTACCATGTCAGATATAGACCACCTGTACCATGTCAGATATAGACCACCTAAACCATGTCAGATATAGACCACCTGTACCATGTCAGATATAGACCACCTGTACCATGTCAGATATAGACCACCTGCACTGCGTCAGACATAGAACACCTGCACTGCGTCAGATATAGACTACCTGTACCACGTCAGATATAGACCACCTGTACCACGTCAGATATAGACCACCTGTACGATGTCAGATATAGACCACCTGTACCATGTCAGATATAGACCACCTGTACCACGTCAGATATAGACCACCTGTACCATGTCAGATATAGACCACCTGTACCATGTCAGATATAGACCACCACCTGTACCATGTCAGATATAGACCACCTGTACCATGTCAGATATAGACCACCTGTACCATGTCAGATATAGACCACCGGTACCATGTCAGATATAGACCACCACCTGTACCATGTCAGATATAGACCACCTGTACCACGTCAGATATAGACCACCTGTACCATGTCAGATATGGACCACCTGTACCATGTCAGATATAGACCACCTGTACCATGTCAGATATAGACCACCTGTACCATGTCAGATATAGACCACCTGTACCATGTCAGATATACACCACCTGTACCATGTCAGATATAGACCACCACCTGTACCATGTCAGATATAGACCACCTGTACCATGTCAGATATAGACCGCCTGTACTGTGTCAGATATAGACCACCTGTAACATGTCAGATATAGACAACCTATACCAGGTCAGATATAGACCACCTGTACCATGTCAGATATAGACGACCTGTACCATGTCAGACATAGACCACCTGTACCATGTCAGATATAGACCACCACCTGTACCATGTCAGATATAGACCATCTGTACCATGTCAGATATAGACCACCTGTACCATGTCAGATATAGAACACCACCTGTACCATGTCAGATATAGACGACCTGTACCATGTCAGATATAGACCACTTGTACCATGTCAGATATAGACCACCTGTACCATGTCAGATATAGAACTCCACCTGTACCATGTCAGATATAGACCACCTGTACCATGTCAGATATAGACACCTGTACCATGTCAGATATAGACCACCTGTACCATGTCAGATATAGACCACCTGTACCATGTCAGATATAGACCACCACCTGTACCATGTCAGATATAGACCACCTGTACCATGTCAGATATAGACCACCACCTGTTCCATGTCAGATATAGACCACCTGTACCATGTCAGATATAGACCACCTGTACCATGTCAGATATAGACCACCACCTGTACCATGTCAGATATAGACCACCTTTACCATGTCAGATATAGACCACCTGTACCATGTCATATATAGACCACCACCTGTACCATGTCAGATATAGACCACCTGTACCATTTTAGATATAGACCACCTGTACCATGTCAGATATAGACCACCTGTACCATGTCAGATATAGACCACCTGTACCATGTCAGATATAGACCACCTGTACCATGTCAGGTATAGACCACCTGTACCATGTCAGATATAGACCACCTGTACCATGTCAGATATAGACCACCACCTGTACCATGTCAGATATAGACCACCCCCTGTACCATGTCAGATATAGACCGCCATCTGTACCATGTCAGATATAGACCACCTTTACCATGTCAGATATAGACTACCTGTACCATGTCAGATATAGACCACCAACCATGTCAGATATAGACCACCACCTGTACCATGTCAGATATAGACCACCACCTGTACCATGTCAGATATAGACCACCTGTACCATGTCAGATATAGACCACCTGTACCATGTCAGGTATAGACCACCTGTACCATGTCAGATATAGACCACCTGTACCATGTCAGATATAGACCACCACCTGTACCATGTCAGATATAGACCACCCCCTGTACCATGTCAGATATAGACCGCCATCTGTACCATGTCAGATATAGACCACCTTTACCATGTCAGATATAGACTACCTGTACCATGTCAGATATAGACCACCAACCATGTCAGATATAGACCACCACCTGTACCATGTCAGATATAGACCACCACCTGTACCATGTCAGATATAGACCACCTGTACCATGTCAGGTATAGACCACCTGTACCATGTCAGATATAGACCACCTGTACCATGTCAGATATAGACCACCACCTGTACCATGTCAGATATAGACCACCCCCTGTACCATGTCAGATATAGACCGCCATCTGTACCATGTCAGATATAGACCACCTGTACCATGCCAGATATAGACCACCTGTACCATGTCAGATATAGACCACCTGTACCATGTCAGATATAGACCACCTGTACCATGTCAGATATAGACCACCTGTACCACGTCAGATATAGACCACCTGTACCATGTCAGATATAGACCACCTGTACCATGTCAGATATAGACCACCACCTGTACCATGTCAGATATAGACCACCTGTACCACGTCAGATATAGACCACCTGTACCATGTCAGATATAGACCACCTGTACCATGTCAGATATAGACCACCTAAACCATGTCAGATATAGACCACCTGTACCATGTCAGATATAGACCACCTGTACCATGTCAGATATAGACCACCTGCACTGCGTCAGACATAGAACACCTGCACCGCGTCAGATATAGACTACCTGTACCACGTCAGATATAGACCACCTGTACCACGTCAGATATAGACCACCTGTACGATGTCAGATATAGACCACCTGTACCATGTCAGATATAGACCACCTGTACCACGTCAGATATAGACCACCTGTACCATGTCAGATATAGACCACCTGTACCATGTCAGATATAGACCACCGGTACCATGTCAGATATAGACCACCACCTGTACCATGTCAGATATAGACCACCTGTACCACGTCAGATATAGACCACCTGTACCATGTCAGATATGGACCACCTGTACCATGTCAGATATAGACCACCTGTACCATGTCAGATATAGACCACCTGTACCATGTCAGATATAGACCACCTGTACCATGTCAGATATACACCACCTGTACCATGTCAGATATAGACCACCACCTGTACCATGCCAGATATAGACTACCTGTACCATGTCAGATATAGACCCCCTGTACCATGTCAGATATAGACCACCTGTACCATGTCAGATATAGACCACCTGTACCATGTCAGATATAGACCGCCTGTACTGTGTCAGATATAGACGACCTGTAACATGTCAGATATAGACAACCTATACCAGGTCAGATATAGACCACCTGTACCATGTCAGATATAGACGACCTGTACCATGTCAGACATAGACCACCTGTACCATGTCAGATATAGACCACCACCTGTACCATGTCAGATATAGACCATCTGTACCATGTCAGATATAGACCACCTGTACCATGTCAGATATAGAACACCACCTGTACCATGTCAGATATAGACGACCTGTACCATGTCAGATATAGACCACTTGTACCATGTCAGATATAGACCACCTGTACCATGTCAGATATAGACCACCTGTACCATGTCAGATATAGAACTCCACCTGTACCATGTCAGATATAGACCACCTGTACCATGTCAGATATAGACCACCTGTACCATGTCAGATATAGACCACCTGTACCATGTCAGATATAGACCACCTGTACCATGTCAGATATAGACCACCACCTGTACCATGTCAGATATAGACCACCTGTACCATGTCAGATATAGACCACCACCTGTTCCATGTCAGATATAGACCACCTGTACCATGTCAGATATAGACCACCTGTACCATGTCAGATATAGACCACCACCTGTACCATGTCAGATATAGACCACCTTTACCATGTCAGATATAGACCACCTGTACCATGTCATATATAGACCACCACCTGTACCATGTCAGATATAGACCACCTGTACCATTTTAGATATAGACCACCTGTACCATGTCAGATATAGACCACCTGTACCATGTCAGATATAGACCACCTGTACCATGTCAGGTATAGACCACCTGTACCATGTCAGATATAGACCACCTGTACCATGTCAGATATAGACCACCACCTGTACCATGTCAGATATAGACCACCCCCTGTACCATGTCAGATATAGACCGCCATCTGTACCATGTCAGATATAGACCACCTTTACCATGTCAGATATAGACTACCTGTACCATGTCAGATATAGACCACCAACCATGTCAGATATAGACCACCACCTGTACCATGTCAGATATAGACCACCACCTGTACCATGTCAGATATAGACCACCTGTACCATGTCAGATATAGACCACCTGTACCATGTCAGGTATAGACCACCTGTACCATGTCAGATATAGACCACCTGTACCATGTCAGATATAGACCACCACCTGTACTATGTCAGATATAGACCACCCCCTGTACCATGTCAGATATAGACCGCCATCTGTACCATGTCAGATATAGACCACCTTTACCATGTCAGATATAGACTACCTGTACCATGTCAGATATAGACCACCAACCATGTCAGATATAGACCACCACCTGTACCATGTCAGATATAGACCACCACCTGTACCATGTCAGATATAGACCACCTTTACCATGTCAGATATAGACCACCTGTACCATGCCAGATATAGACCACCTGTACCATGTCAGATATAGACCACCTGTACCATGTCAGATATAGACCACCACCTGTACCATGTCAGATATAGACCACCTGTACCGTGTTAGATATAGACCACCTGTACCATGTCAGATATAGACCACCAACCATGTCAGATATAGACCACCACCTGTACCATGTCAGATATAGACCACCACCTGTACCATGTCAGATATAGACCACCTGTACCATGTCAGATATAGACCACCTGTACCATGTCAGGTATAGACCACCTGTACCATGTCAGATATAGACCACCTGTACCATGTCAGATATAGACCACCACCTGTACCATGTCAGATATAGACCACCCCCTGTACCATGTCAGATATAGACCGCCATCTGTACCATGTCAGATATAGACCACCTTTACCATGTCAGATATAGACTACCTGTACCATGTCAGATATAGACCACCAACCATGTCAGATATAGACCACCACCTGTACCATGTCAGATATAGACCACCACCTGTACCATGTCAGATATAGACCACCTGTACCATGTCAGATATAGACCACCTGTACCATGTCAGGTATAGACCACCTGTACCATGTCAGATATAGACCACCTGTACCATGTCAGATATAGACCACCACCTGTACCATGTCAGATATAGACCACCCCCTGTACCATGTCAGATATAGACCGCCATCTGTACCATGTCAGATATAGACCACCTTTACCATGTCAGATATAGACTACCTGTACCATGTCAGATATAGACCACCAACCATGTCAGATATAGACCACCACCTGTACCATGTCAGATATAGACCACCACCTGTACCATGTCAGATATAGACCACCTTTACCATGTCAGATATAGACCACCTGTACCATGCCAGATATAGACCACCTGTACCATGTCAGATATAGACCACCTGTACCATGTCAGATATAGACCACCTGTACCATGTCAGATATAGACCACCACCTGTACCATGTCAGATATAGACCACCTGTACCGTGTTAGATATAGACCACCTGTACCATGTCAGATATAGACCACCTGTATCATGTCAGATATAGACCACCTGTACCATGTCAGATATAGACCACCTGTACCATGTCAGATATAGACCACCTGTACCATGTCAGATATAGACCACCTGTACCATGTCAGATATAGACCACCTGTACCATGTCAGATATAGACCACCTGTACCATGTCAGATATAGACCACCTTTACCATGTCAGATATAGACCACCACCTGTACCATGTCAGATATAGACCACCCCCTGTACCATGTCAGATATAGACCACCTTTACCATGTCAGATATAGACCACCTGTACCATGCCAGATATAGACCACCTGTACCATGTCAGATATAGACCACCTGTACCATGTCAGATATAGACCACCTGTACCATGTCAGATATAGACCACCTGTACCATGTCAGATATAGACCACCTGTACCATGTCAGATATAGACCACCTGTACCATGTCAGATATAGACCACCACCTGTACCATGTCAGATATAGACCACCACCTGTACCATGTCAGATACAGAGTTGAAATGTATTACATTTTGAGTTTGCATCCCAATATTACACTTTATATGCATCACAGAACATGAAAATACAACAACAACCGTTTGACGTAGAAACACCAGATTTTCAGCTGCTTTTTTTCCTTCTAAATAACGTTTATTAATTATGAAATGATGAAACATTTCAACAGTAACATTCCACCCATGTGGCCACTAGGTCATGTGACTGAAAAGGAAATGTCTACAAACAGTCAGGGATCTGTTACATTAAGGTTCTGAGGTCAGAAGGACGAACCAGGAGAGCGAGAGAGAAATTATTTGAAAATGTCAATTATAACCAAATGACGTCATGAGACTCTTCCGGGCGCCATTTCTTTATTTTCTGACCTTTTTTCAAGACGATTATGTTTAATCTTCTTCAAAAGCATTTTCTATATTTATTTATATATATATATTGGGGTGACAGTAACCGACAGGTTGCTGGATCGAATCCCCGAGCTGAAAAAGTCAAACTCTGTCGTTCTGCCCCTGAACGAAGCAGTTAACCCTTCAAGAATTTGTTCTTGATGTTCTTAACTGACTTGCTTAGTTAAATACAGGTTTAATTAAAAGCTATATATATATATGTGTTTTCTCTCTTTCCGCCCCTCTTTCTCCAGGAGAGTCGTCTGGTCTGTGTGGGGATCCAGGTATCCCAGGCCACGGTATCAGACTCGGAGAAGACTTCTCAGTGGGCAGTGTGGTGGGGTTCAGCTGTGAACAGGGATATGTCCTACGAGGTTCCTCAGAGAGAACATGCCAACCTAACAGCACCTGGGTGGGCACACAGCCAGAGTGCCATGGTAAGATGCAGGACACACACATATTTACAAGCAGAACACACACACGATCTGAACTAGAACACAACACACACACACACATTCTGAACATAAACACAACATATGCGCACACACACACACACATTCTGAAGAAGAATACAACACACCCAGTGCTAAACCACTGCCCGAACAAGAACCCTAACACACACACATTCTGAACATAAACACAACAGACACACACACACATTCTGAACATAAACACAACAGACACACACACACATTCTGAACATAAACACAACAGACACACACACACATTCTGAACATAAACACAACAGACACACACACACATTCTGAACATAAACACAACAGACACACACACACATTCTGAACATAAACACAACAGACACACACACACATTCTGAAGAAGAATACAACACACACAGTGCTAAACCACAGTAGTGTCTCTCAACCATATGCCTGCCTGCCTGCCTGCCTGCCTGCCTGCCTGCCTGACTGCCTGCCTGACTGTCTGCCTGACTGTCTGCCTGACTGCCTGCCTGACTGCCTGCCTGCTTGCCTGTCTCTCTGAATCTCTGTCTGTCTGTCTGTCTGTCTGTCAGTCTCTCTGCCTGTCTCTCTGTCTCTCTGTCTGTCTGCCTGCCTGCCTGTCTCTCTGCCACCTTAACACATAGAAATCCACTAGTGGTTAGCCTCTTTAATAACATCACACTCTGTTACCACTCAGTTTCCTGTCTCTCTGACCAATACAATGTAGCAATGGGATCCAATCCATTTCAATTTCTTCTCAATTCTGTCTATCCGGAAGGGTTGAGATAAATGCCCTTGCTATTTCTTCTCAATTTAGCGGAGACAGAGGAGGGGGGAGAGAGACAGAGGAGGGGGGAGAGAGACAGAGGAGGGGTGGAGAGAGACAGAGGAGGGGGAGAGAGACAGAGGAGGGGGGAGAGAGACAGAGGAGGGGGGAGAGAGACAGAGGAGGGGTGGAGAGAGACAGAAGAGGGGTGGAGAGAGACAGAGGAGGGGGGAGAGAGACAGAGGAGGGGGAGAGAGACAGAGGAGGGGGGAGAGAGACAGAGGAGGGGGAGAGAGACAGAGGAGGGGGGAGAGAGACAGAGGAGGGGCGAGAGAGACAGAGGAGGGGGAGATATTGCCAAACAGATGGCCATACAGACAGTGCTACATACAGATTGTCATATAGATTGTCAAACAGACTGTCTAACAGAATTTCATACAGACTATCATACAGATTGTCATACAGACTGTCATACAGACTGTCATACAGACCTTCATAGAGATTGTCAGACAGTGCTACATACAGACTGTCATACAGATTGTCAAACACACTGTCAAACAGACTGTCATACAGACTATCATACAGATTCTCAAACAGAATGTCATACATACAGTGCTACATACAGACTGTCATACAGATTGTCATACATACAGTGCTACATACAGACTGTCATACAGATTGTCATACAGATTGTCATACAGACTGTCAAACAGACTATCATACAGATTGTCATACAGACTATCATACAGATTGTCATACAGACTGTCATACAGACTGTCATACAGACCTTCATAGAGATTGTCAGACAGTGCTACATACAGACTGTCATACAGATTGTCAAACACACTGTCAAACAGACTGTCATACAGACTATCATACAGATTCTCAAACACACTGTGTAACAGATTGTCATACAGACTATCATACAGATTCTCAAACAGAATGTCATACATACAGTGCTACATACAGACTGTCATACAGATTGTCATACATACAGTGCTACATACAGACTGTCATACAGATTGTCATACAGATTGTCATACAGACTGTCAAACAGACTATCATACAGATTGTCATACAGACTATCATACATATTGTCATACAGACTGTCATACAGATTGTCATACAGACAGTGCTATATACATATTGTCATACAGATTGTCATACAGATTGTGACACAGACTGTCATACAGACTGTCATACAGATTGTCATACAGACAGTACTACATACAAAATGTCATACAGACTGTCATACAGATTGTCGTACAGATTGTCGTACAGACTGTCGTACAGACTGTCATACACATTTTCATACAGACTGTCATACAGACTGTCATACAGACCTTCATAGAGATTGTCAGACAGTGCTACATACAGACTGTCATACAGACCTTCATACAGATTGTTGTACAGATTGTCATACAGACTGTCATACAGACCTTCATACAGATTGTCATACAGACGGGCATACAGACCTTCATACAGACTGTCATACAGACCTTCATACAGATTGTCATACAGACTGTCGTACAGATTGTCGTACAGACTGTCATACAGATTGTCATACAGACTGTCATAAAGACTGTCATACAGACTGTCATACCAATTGTAATACAGATTTTCATACAGACTGTCATACAGATTGTCAAACACTGTCAAACAGATTGTCATACAGACTATCATACAGATTCTCAAACAGAATGTCATACATACAGTGCTACATACAGACTGTCATACAGATTGTCATACATACAGTACATACAGTGCTACATACAGACTGTCATACAGATAGTCATACAGATTGTCAAACAGACTGTCAAACAGATTGTCATACAGACTATCATACAGATTGTCATACAGACTGTCATACAGATTGTCATACAGACAGTGCTATATACAGATTGTCATACAGACTGTCATACAGACAGTACTACATACATAATGTCATACAGACTGTCATACAGACTGTCATACAGATTGTCGTACAGACTGTCATACAGACTGTCATACAGACTGTCATACAGACTGTCATAACAATTGTAATACACATTTTCATACAGACTGTCATACAGACTGTCATACAGACCTTCATAGAGATTGTCAGACAGTGCTACATACAGACTGTCATACAGACCTTCATACAGATTGTTGTACAGATTGTCATACAGATTGTCATACAGACCTTCATACCGACTGGCATACAGACCTTCATACAGATTGTCATACAGACTGTCATACAGACCTTCATACACATTGTCATACAGACTGTCATACAGACTGTCATACAGATTGTCATACAGACTGTCATACAGATTGTCATACAGACTGTCATACAGATTGTCATACAGACTGTCATACAGACTGTCATACAGACTGTCATACCAATTGTAATACAGATTTTCATACAGACCTTCATAGAGATTGTCAGACTGTGCTACACATAGACTGTCATACAGACTGTCAGACAGATTGTTGTACAGATTGTCATACAGACTGTCATACAGACCTTCATACAGATTGTCATACAGACAGGCATACAGACCTTCATACAGACTGTCATACAGATTGTCTACAGACTGTCATACAGACTGTCGTACAGACTGTCGTACAGATTGTCGTACAGACTGTCATACAGATTGTCATACAGACTGTCATACCAATTGTAATACAGATTTTCATACAGACTGTCATACAGACTGTCATACAGACCTTCATAGAGATTGTCAGACAGTGCTACATACAGACTGTCATACAGACCTTCATACAGATTGTCATACAGTGCTACATACAGACTGTCATACAGACCTTCATACAGATTGTCATACAGACCTTCATACAGACCTTCATACAGATTGTCATACAGACTGTCATACAGACCTTCATACAGATTGTCATACAGACCTTCATACAGACTGTCATACAGATTGTATGATAGATAGAAGATAGTTTTACAGACAGATAGTCAGACAGACAGTTCTATATACAGAGGGGGGAGAGAGACAGAGGAGGGGGGGAAAGAGACAGAGGAGGGAGAGAGAGACAGAGGAGGGTGGGAGAGAGACAGAGGAGGGGGAGAGAGACAGACGAGGGGGGGAGAGAGACAGAGGAGGGGGGGAGAGACAGAGGAGGGGGGAGAGAGACAGAGGAGGGGCGAGAGAGACAGAGGAGGGGGAGATATTGCCAAACAGATGGCCATACAGACAGTGCTACATACAGATTGTCATACAGATTGTCAAACACACTGTCAAACAGATTGTCATACAGACTATCATACAGATTCTCAAACAGAATGTCATACATACAGTGCTACATACAGACTGTCATACAGATTGTCATACATACAGTGCTACATACAGACTGTCATACAGATTGTCATACAGATTGTCAAACAGACTGTCAAACAGACTATCATACAGATTGTCATACAGACTATCATACAGATTGTCATACAGACTGTCATACAGATTGTCATACAGACAGTGCTATATACATATTGTCATACAGATTGTCATACAGATTGTGATACAGACTGTCATACAGACTGTCATACAGATTGTCATACAGGCTGTACTACATGCAAAATGTCATACAGACTGTCATACAGACTGTCATACAGATTGTCGTACAGACTGTCGTACAGACTGTCATACAGACTGTCATACAGACCTTCATAGAGATTGTCAGACAGTGCTACATACAGACTGTCATACCAGTTCTACAGACGGTGCTTGAGACAGACAGCTCTAGGGCAGTTCTACAGACATTTTCTACATACAGTTCGAGAGGGAGAGAGAGCTGTCTCACTCCCCCTCTCTATCTCTCTCTCCCTCCATCCCTCACTCCTTCTCTCTCTTTGTGTGGTGCCTGAGGGGTGGCCACCTGTTCATGGTTGGCAAAGACATCAAGGCCCAGTCACAGCTGGTCATTATAGAGGGGCCATTGCTTGCCCACACACACACACACATACACACACACACACACACACACTGAGAGTGCTGTGGTGCAATGGCCCATGGGCCGTTGGGCCTGGAGCAGGAAGGAGGAGGATAAGGAGACAGTAATGAACATACACATCATCCTCCACTGGATCCACTGGTCAAAAGACCACAGACCTAGGAATTAGAGAGAGAGAGAGAGGGAAGGGGGAGAGAGGGAAGGGGAGAGAGAGGGAAGGGGAGAGAGGGAGAGAGAGAGAGGGAGGGGAGAGAGGGGAGAGAGAGGTAAGGGGGAGAGAGAGAGAGAAGAGGGAAGGGAGGGAAGGGAGAGAGGGAGGGAAGGGGGAGAAAGAGGGAAGGGAGAGAGAGAGAGGGAAGGGGAAGGGGAGGAAAGGGATAGAGGGGGAGAGAGAGGGGGAAGGGGAGAGAGAGAGGGAAGGGGGGAGAGAGAGGGAAGGGGGAGAGAGACCACAGGACTTAGAATGGGGAGAGAGAGACGGAAGGGGGAGAGAGGGATGGGAGAGAGGGAAGGGGTGAGAAAGGGAAGGGGAGGGAGAGGGAAGGGGAGGGAGAGGGAGGGGGAGAGATGGAAGGGGAGAGAGAGAGAGAGAGAGAGAGAGAAGAGGGAAGGGGAGGAAATGGATAGAGGGGGAGAGAGGGAGGGAGGGGGAGAGAGAGGGGGAAGGGGGAGAGGGAGGGAAGGTGAGAGAGAGAGAGTGGGAGAGAGAGGGAAGGGGGAGAGTGGGGGGGTAGGGGGAGAGAGAGAGAGAGAGAGAGAGAAGAGGGAAGGTGAGGGAAGGGGGAGAGAGGGGTAAGGGGGAGAGTGGGAAGGGGGGGAGAGGGAAGGGGGAGAGATGGGGGGAGGGGGAGAGAGAGAGAAGAGGGAAGGGATAGAGGGAGGGAAGGGGGAGAGAGGGGGAAGGGGGAGAGAGGGAGGGAAGGGGGAGAGAGAGGTGGAAGAGAAGAGAGAGAGGGAAGGGGGAGAGGGAGGGAAGGGGGTGACAGGGGGAAGGGGGAGAGAGAGAGGGAAAGGGGTGAGAGGGGGAAGGGGGGAAGAGAGAGGGAAGGGGGAGAGTGGGGGAAGGGGGAGAGAGAGGGAAGGGGAGAGAGAGGGAAGGAGAGGGAGAGGGAGGGGGAGAGAGGGAAGGGGAGAGAGAGAGAAGAGGGAAGGGGAGGAAAGGGATAGAGGTGTAGAGATGGAGGGAGGGGGAGAGAGAGGGGGAAGGGGGAGAGGGAGGGAAGGTGAGAGAGAGAGAAGGGAGAGAGAGAGAGGGGGAGAGAGAGGGAGGGGGTGAGAAAGGGAAGGGGGAGAGAGAGAGAGAGAGAGAGAGAGAGAGAGAGAGAGAGAGAGAGAGAGAGAGAAGAGGGAAGGTGAGGGAAGGGGGAGAGAGGGGGAAGGGGAGAGAGGGGAGAGGGAAGGGGGGAGAGAGGGATGGGGGAGAGAGAGAGAGAAGAGGGAAGGGATAGAGGGAGGGAACGGGGAGAGAGGGGGGAAGGGGGATAGAGGGAGGGAAGGGGGAGAGAGAGGGGGAAGAGAAGAGAGAGAGGGAAGGGGGAGAGGGAGGGAAGGGATATTGGGAGGGAAGGGGGAGAGAGGGAGGGAAGAGGGTGACAGGGGGAAGGGGGAGAGAGAGAGGGAAGGGGGTGACAGGGGGAAGGGGGAGAGAGAGAGGGAAGGGGGAGAGGGAGGGAAGGGGGAGAGAGAGAGAGAGAGAGAGAGAAGAGAGAGAGAGAGAGAGAGAAGAGAGAGAGAGAGAGAGAGAGGAGGGTGACAAGGGGAAGGGAGAGAGAGAGAGAGAGAGAGAGAGAGAGAGAGAGGGAGAGAGAGAGAGGAGGGTGACAAGGGGAAGGGGGAAGAGAGAAGAAGGAGGGAAGGGGAGAGAGAGAGAGGGAAGGGGGTGACAGGGGGAAGGGAGAGAGAGAGAGAGAGAGAGAGAGAGAGAGAGAGAGAGAGAGGAGGGTGACAAGGGGAAGGGGGGAAGAGAGAAGAAGGAGGGAAGGGGAGAGAGAAAGCAAGAGAGGGAGAGGGAGAGAGGGGGAGTGGGGGATCACTTTGCCTAAATCCTATTCTTAATATGTATTGCATTAACACTTCTCTCTCTCTCCCTCCTTCTCTCCCTACCTATTTCATCCTCCCCCTCTCTCTCCCTCTCCTCTCTCCCTCTCCCTCTCTCAGTGATCTCCTGTGGGAACCCAGGAACACCCCGTAACTCTCAGATCCTGTCTCATGATGGCCTGGTGTTTTCCCGCTCCATCACCTACACCTGTCGAGACGGTTACTACTCCAACGGACTGCTCACACGCCACTGCACGGTTAACGGGACCTGGACCGGCAGCATGCCTGAGTGCACGGGTACAGAGAGAAACTAAAAACACACAGTCGACACCCTGGTATACTCCATATAAACTGTGGTTGCTAATGCAACGGATGGCAGTGATATTCCCCTCGTCCTTTTAAAGGTCTCGTTTTTGGTATTTATTGAATTAGTCAATTTCTGATATATTCTCAAAATGTTTATCAGAAATCTAAGATTTCAGGACGACTCAAAGTGGAGATGTCCTGGTCTCACACAGTGGTCTGCCTCCTGCAGGGATAGACTGAGAGATGTCCTGGTCTCACACAGTGGTCTGCCTCCTGCAGGGATAGACTGAGAGATGTCCTGGTCTCACACAGTGGTCTGCCTCCTGCAGGGATAGACTGAGAGATGTCCTGGCCTCACACAGTGGTCTGCCTCCTGCAGGGATAGACTGAGAGATGCCCTGGTCTCACACAGTGGTCTGCCTCCTGCAGGGATAGACTGAGAGATGCCCTGGTCTCACACAGTGGTCTGCCTCCTGCAGGGATAGACTGAGAGATGCCCTGGTCTCACACAGTGGTCTGCCTCCTGCAGGGATAGACTGAGAGATGTCCTGGTCTCACACAGTGGTCTGCCTCCTGCAGGGATAGACTGAGAGATGTCCTGGTCTCACACAGTGGTCTGCCTCCTGCAGGGATAGACTGAGAGATGTCCTGGCCTCACACAGTGGTCTGCCTCCTGCAGGGATAGACTGAGAGATGCCCTGGTCTCACACAGTGGTCTGCCTCCTGCAGGGATAGACTGAGAGATGCCCTGGTCTCACACAGTGGTCTGCCTGCTGCAGGGATAGACTGAGAGATGCCCTGGTCTCACACAGTGGTCTGCCTCCTGCAGG
>NC_050572.1:3482293-3489793 GCF_013265735.2 Oncorhynchus mykiss | reverse complement strand
TCATTCATAAACAGAATACTGTATGTTGAAGAGGGTGGGGCTCAAGCTGCTTCCATGCCCTGGGGAAATACATATGTGTGTTAATTGCCAATTTTAAATGCACATTTGTTGTATGTTTACATTGATTTTAAAATCATCCTCCCAACACCACTTTCCATCAATAATTACCTGTATATAGCAGACCCTCATACCAGATAGTCAAAAGCTTTTTAAATAAACAAAGTTTGAGAAGACTTTGCTTTTCTTTTGTTTGTTTGTATATAAGGAATACATGGTCTGTTGTACAGTATTTTGGTAAGAAGCCCATTTGACATTTACTCAGGAAATGTTGGAGTTGTTGAAATGTTGATGCTGTTGATACTGCAGAGGATTTTCTATGACATTGTTGCTTACTCTTATTCTACGCTAATTACTTTTGTGGGAAGAGGTGATCAGGCATTGGTTCCAAATGATGCCAGAGCTGAGGATAATGTTGAAGAGTTTAAGTTTTCACCATTGAAGCACAACATTTTGTCTATGAGGGATTGTATTTGTTAAATCAGCTTTAATATAGCAGATAGATAGTTGCATCAATGCAATTGTCTGCATCATTTCTAATCCCTTGTTTTGTAAATGTACAGTGGGGCAAAAAAGGATTTAGTCAGCCACCAATTGTCACCCACTTAACAAGATGAGAGAGGCCTGTAATTTTCAGGACCTTGAAGACCGTGAAGAAGCGGTCAGCTTCAGCTGGTTTTCTGTCTATAATGGAGCGGCCAACACAGTCACCAGATCTCAACCCTATTGAGCAGTTGTGGAAGTGCCTATCAAGCCAATCCAATTTATTGGAGGTGCTTCAGGAAGCATGGGGTGAAATCTCTTCAGATTACCTCAACAAATTGACAACTACAAAGGTCTGCAAGGCTTTAATAGTTGCAAATGGAGGATTCTTTGACGAAAGCAAAGTTTGAAGGACCCAATTATCATTATTTAGATAAAAAAAAAATCATAATTTTTAACCTTGACAACCTGTTGACTATAACAGACTCTAATGGCTTGTTCTCTGTCAAACATCATCGTTCCCACCTTCTCCTCCAGCACTCTCACCATCTCCTGCCGCTGGGCTCTGTTCTTTCTCCTGCTCCCGCTCTTTCTCCTGTTGAAGTTGTCTCACCACAGTCCAGAGTGCAGACATGCTCCTCCAGCTCTCCGGGTCTGGTTGCCGGGGTTTTGTTGAGCCGGACTATTGTCTGGGTCTGTGCTGACTGGAGTGTGTTCACCTGCTTTTCCAGCTCCACAGGCCTTCCCAGCAGCTGGGTGAATGTATCCTTAATTTCAATGAGAGAGTAGTGCTCTGCACTAGGTGGTTGACTTTCCGCTTGGGGTTGCTCATCTGTGCGGTTGTGTACTGAAGAGGTCTGGTCTGACTCGCTCGGGGTGGGTGAGTCTTCATCGAGAGAGCTTCTCCTGCTGCGCTCCCTCTTTAATTGTGAAGTCTAAAACTGTTTGCCCTGTACCAATATTATTCCAGACTTTTACAGGTTGACATTAGCTTGTAGAGGTTGACATTAGCTTGTAGAGGTTGACATTAGCTTGTAGAGGTTGACATTAGCTTGTAGAGGTTGACATTAGCTTGTGGAGGTTGACATTAGCTTGTGGAGGTTGCCTATAGCTTGTGGAGGTTGACAATAGCTTGTGGAGGTTAACATTAGCTTGTAGAGGTTGACATTAGCTTGTAGAGGTTGACATTAGCTGGTACAGGTTGACACTCCTGAGTTTCCACCTATTGCTAATACCCCAGCCCCCTTACCAGAGGGGTAGTGTGTTAATATATCACTGCGCCATGCCAAACAATGGTCTGTATGGAATATTATGTTGCCTAAGTTCCCATTTTGTAGCATTTTAGCAAAAAGTGTCTGGATTATCTGTTAGGGGCTTATTTTTGTACTCGTTTCGTGCCTTTTCATTGTTTACATCCAAGGGGGTATTGTATTGTGAGGACCTCTGCACATGGGGAAGCCATGGAGTAGGCAGTCTCAAAAGCCTCTCCATTTGGGAAGGGGGAGGCTGTGAAACTCTTCTGCAGTTGTTGGGCTCAAGGGCTTTGGCACCTCTCACTTCGCACCTCACTGCTAATTGTGTCATGTATTGTCATGTTGTGTCCTGTTCCTGTTCTTTCTCTTCACCCTGTCTCCCTCTGCTGGTCGTATTAGGTTACCTTTTCTTCCCCTCTTTCCCCCAGCTGTTCCTTGTCTTCTCTAACTACCTCGTTCACCCCTTTTCCCACCTGTTCCCTTTTTCCCTCTGATTAGGTCTCTATATCTCTCTCTGTTTCTGCTTCTGTCTTTGTCGGATTCTCGTTTGTGTTACTCATGCCTGAACCAGACTATCGTCGTGTTTGCTGCAACCTTGTCCTGTCCTGTCGGAATCTGCCTGTCCATCTGAGCCTACGTGTGTTTCGTCATTAAAGAAACTCTGTTTGTTAATTCGCTTTTGGGTCCTCATTCACGCACCTGACAAATTGAAGTTGCAGCCAGATATGTTCTGTCCTAGTAAACTTAGCATTCAGTCCTTATAAAGGAAAATGTATCATTGTAATGTCCTTTTCTTATTGACTGTAAAAGTAGCTTCAGACTAAACATTACTCACTCATTTCCAGGTTGGATGGTATTTTCAGGATTCTGCTTCCTGTGCTGGACGTTGGTTTTCCAGAGCATTAGCTGTATAGTCCTTGGCAATAACAATCTTTCCAGAACCTTTGTCCAAAATCAGGTTTTAGGTTTGGAGATTTGATTTGGAGTGAAGGTTATGTTGTGGAGGGTAGTATCCTGTAAATGTCCTTGTAAAAAAAAAAAAAAGTTTATCCAACTCTTAATCTATATTTTTGTAAAAAAAAAATCTGATAAAGTATCTCTCTCTCTCTCTCTCCAGCTATAGTGTGTACGGCCCCGCCTCCCATTCCTAACGGCCAGGTGGTTGGAACAGACTTCACCTGGGGCAACAGCGTTAGTTACGCCTGTAACCAGGGTTACCAGCTCTCCCTGCCCACCATGATCACCTGCCAGGGAAACGGAACCTGGATTGGAGAAAAACCACAGTGCTTCCGTAAGTAAACCACTGGAATATACCTGTATACCTGTATACCTGTATACCTGAGCTTCATCTAGCTGTAAGGACATGCCATGTATAGCATTGGTAGTCGGTGCCGTTTCAGATGAAGTCGGGCAATCTTTTTTTAATGACCATGGCCTTATTTCTATATTTCTATACAGCATATTGGATGACTGACATTCGTATGCCATTCACCCAGTTCAATGTACCAATGATACTCTAGTTGTCCGTGTACCCATCATGAGGTTGTTACAACCTAGACTATGAACTATATTTTACAGCGTAGGTGCACACAGGTCGAGAAACAAATTTGATGTGACAGACAGTGACACATTCAATACCGGCATACACCTCTGATCACGCGTAAACACATTTCACTTTCATAGTAGCCACATTGTATTCCTTCTTCCTTCTATGCACTAGCATCCCTCTGTTATAGCCAGCTAGCTAACATAGCATCCCTCTGTTTGAGCAGGGTATTTCAGTAGGCTAGACTACCTAGCTGCATTTGCTACCTAAGTAAGTGACAATCTCTCTCTCCATTTCTCTCTTGCTTCTTCTTCATTTAGGAATAAATGAATTTGTTGAAAACTGTTCAACTATTGTCTTTCTCTCTCTTTGAGTCAACTACTCACCACATGTTTTGCACTGCAGTGCTGCTAGCTGTAGCTTATGCTTTCAGTACTAGATTGATTTCCTGATCCTTTGATTGGGTGGACAACATGTCAGTTCATGTTGGAGGACGTCCTCCGGAAGTTGTCATAGTTACTGTGTATGTCTATGGAAGGGGGTGAGAACCATAAGCCTCCTAGGTTTCGCATTGAAGTCAATATGCCCAGAGGAGGACGGAAGCTAGCTGTCCTACGGCTACACCATGGTGCTACCCTACAGAGTTATGTTGAGGCTACTGTAGACCTTCATTGCAAAACAATGTGTTTTAATCTATTATTTGGTGATGTGATTATATTTTGTATAGTTTTATCTAAAAATTATGAAATTAAATTACAGAGGAAGATGGTCCACTCCTTCCTCGTCTGAGCTGCAATATGACATTTACCATAGTCACATCCCATAGACACATCCCAAAGACACATCCCATAAACACATCCCGTAGGCACATCCCATAGACACATCCCACAGACACATCCCATACACATATCCCATCCCATAAACACATCCCATAGTCACATCCCATCCCATAAACACATCCCATAGTCACATCCCAGTCACATCCCATCCCATAAACACATCCCATAGTCACATCCAATAGTCACATCCCATAGTCAAATCCCATCCCATAAACACATCCCATAGTCACATCCCATCCCATAAACTCATACCATAGTCACATCCCATAGACACATCCCATAGACACATCCCATAGTCACATCCCATAGACACATCCCATAGACACATCCCATAGACACATCCCATAGTCACATCCCATAGTCATATCCCCTAGACACATCCCATAGACACATCCCATAGACACATGCCATAGACACATCCCATAGTCATATCCCACAGGCATATCCCATAGTCACATCCCATAGACACATCCCATAGTCACATCCCATAGACACATCCCATAGACACATCCCATAGACACATCCCATAGTCACATCCCATAGTCATATCCCCTAGACACATCCCATAGACACATCCCATAGACACATCCCATAGTCACATCCCATAGTCACATCCCATAGACACATCCCATAGTCATATCCCACAGGCATATCCCATAGTCACATCCCATAGACAAATTGGTGCTTTGTTCCATGTTATCAACCTAATGATATTACATCTTACATCGCTTCTCTTTCTCTCTCGCTCCTCATACCCCCCTCCCCCTCCCCTCTAGCTGTGTTCTGTGGAGACCCAGGTGTCCCGGCCCAGGGGAGAAGGGAGGACCGTGGGTTCACCTACCTCTCCTCTGTCTCCTTCTCCTGCTCTCCTCCTTTGGTGTTGGTGGGTTCAGCCAGACGATACTGTCAGTATGACGGCATCTGGAGTGGCACTCAGCCATCCTGCATAGGTAAGAATGGGTCCAGCTAACTATCAGTAACCAACTCAGACCAGGCACTCAGAATGGGTCCTATCAGTAACCAACTCAGACCAGGCACTCAGAATGGGTCCAACTAACTCTCAGTAACCAACTCAGACCAGGCACTCAGAATGGGTCCTATCAGTAACCAACTCAGACCAGGCACTCAGAATGTGTTCTATCAGTAACCAACTCAGACCAGGCACTCAGAATGAGTCCTATCAGGAACCAACTCAGACCAGGCACTCAGAATGAGTCCTATCAGTAACCAACTCAGACCAGGCACTCAGAATGGGTCCTATCAGTAACCAACTCAGACCAGACACTCAGAATGGGTCCTATCAGTAACCAACTCAGACCAGGCACTCAGAATGGGTCCTATCAGTAACCAACTCAGACCAGGCACTCAGAATGAGTCCTATCAGTAACCAACTCAGACCAGGCACTCAGAATGGGTCCAGCTATCTCTCAGTAACCAACTCAGACCAGGCACTCAGAATGGGTCCTATCAGTAACCAACTCAGACCAGGCACTCAGAATGGGTCCTATCAGTAACCAACTCAGACCAGGCACTCAGAATGGGTCCTATCAGTAACCGACTCAGACCAGGCACTCAGAATGGGTCCTATCAGTAACCAACTCAGACCAGGCACTCAGAATGGGTCCTATCAGTAACCGACTCAGACCAGGCACTCAGAATGAGTCCTATCAGGAACCAACTCAGACCAGGCACTCAGAATGGGTCCTATCAGTAACCAACTCAGACGAGGCACTCAGAATGGGTCCTATTAGTAACCAACTCAGACCAGATCCTTGTACTGCATTTAGGAAGTTCTGCATTATGAAGCATTCACAGGATGACACTAAATGGTGTTGCCTGCATGTTAGCACTACAACAACAAAACATGCAGAATAGTTTAACAAGGTAACTGACTGTCTAGAACAAGAACAATATTCTAAAACATTGGTCGAACTCTGTAAATATACATTGAGTGTACAAAACATTATGAACACCTGCTCTTTCCATGTAACATAGACTGACCAGGTGAATCCAGGTGAAAGATATGATCCCTTATTGATGTCACCTGTTAAATCCACTTCAATCAGTGTAGATGAAGGGGAGGAGACGTGGGTTAAAGAAGGATTGTTAAGCCTTGAGACAACTGAGACATGGATTGTGTGTCATTCAGAGGGTGAATGAGCAAGACAAAATATCTACGTGCCTTTGAACGGGGTTACGGCAGTAGGTGCCAGGCACACCGGTTTGTGTCAAGAACTGCAACGCTGCTGGGTTTTTCACCCTCAACAGTTTCCCCGTGTGTATCAAGAATGGTCCACCACTCAAAGGACATCCAGCCAACTTGACACCACTGTGGGGAAGCATAGGTGTCAACATGAGCCAGCATCCCTGTGGAATGTTTTCCACACCTTATAGAGTCCATGACCCGATGAATTGAGGCTGTTCTGGGGGGGGGGGGGGGGGTTCAACTCAATATTAGGAAGGTGTTCTTCATGTTTGGTATCCTCAGTGTACAGTGTGTCTCTGGGCCATACTGATTACACCAATCCAACACTGTACGTGGCTGTACGTATTGTATTAAGTGACTCACAGAACGAGTGCTGATTTACTATCAGTTTTGACTTGTAGATCACAATGGGCAGGAAGACCTGATCCTAGATCAGCACTCCTACTCTGAGATATTATGACACATACCGGCCCCGTGAAACTTTACAGAAAGAAGATCACCTCTGATAGATTTGGACATAGAGCGTTAGTATGACAACCAAGTCAGGTGTCCTGCTCGTCAGTTCCTACGCGACGTAGAAGGAGTCGTCTTGTCTGTTGTGTGTTTCAGATCCCAGTCACACCACCTGTGGAGATCCTGGAACACCTCTGTTTGGAAACCAGAACAACACCCAAGGCTACCAGGTTACAATTTATTTATTTTAAATTTATTTTATTTCAACTTTATTTTAACCAGGTGGGCTAGTTGAGAACAGGTTCTCTTTTAAAACCTGGGACTTGGTCAAGATAAAGCAAAGCAGTGTGACACATACAACGACACAGCGTTAGTTACACATGGAGTAAAACAAACATACAGTCAATAATACAGGAGAAAAATAAGTCTATATACAATGTGAGCAAATGAAGTAGGATTAGGGAGGTAAGGCAGTAAATAGGCCATAGTGAGAAAATAATTACAATATTGCAATTAAACACTGGAGTGATAGATGTGCAGAAGATGAATGTGCAAGTAGAGATACTGTTCCTAACCCTGATGTGTGTATCTGTCCCTGATGTGTGTATCTGTCCCTGATGTGTGTATCTAACCCTGACGTGTGAATCTAACCCTGATGTGTGT
>NC_050572.1:3464793-3477293 GCF_013265735.2 Oncorhynchus mykiss | reverse complement strand
ACTGCTTCACGCTACAGAAACAGGCCCTGGGACAGACTTCCCTCCTGTCAAACTGTCTCACGCTGTCACGCTACAGAAACAGGCCCTGGGACAGACTAACTTCCTGTCAAACTGTCTCACGCTGTCACGCTACAGAAACAGGCCCTGGGACAGACTAACGCCCTGTCAAACTGTCTCACGCTGTCACGCTACAGAAACAGGCCCTGGGACAGACTAACGCCCTGTCAAACTGCCTTGTGCTATAGAAACAGGCCCTGGGACAGTCTAACGCCCAGTCAAACTGCCTTGTGCTATAGAAACAGGCCCTGGGACAGTCTAACGCCCTGTCAAACTGCCTTGTGCTATAGAAACAGGCCCTGGGACAGTCTAACGCCCTGTCAAACTGCCTTGTGCTATAGAAACATGCCCTGGGACAGACTTCCCTCCTGTCAAACTGTCTTACGCTGTCACGCTACAGAAACAGGCCCTGGGACAGACTAGCATCCTGTCATACTGCTTCACGCTACAGAAACAGACCAGGGACAGACTTCCCTCCTGTCAAACTGTCTCACGCTACAGAAACTAACGCCCTGTCAACGCCCTGTCAAACTGCCTAACGCCCTGTCAAACTGCCTTGTGCTATAGAAACAAGCCCTGGGACAGACTAACGCCCTGTCATACTGCCTTGTGCTATAGAAACAGGCCCTGGGACAGACTTCCCTCCTGTCAAACTGTCTCACGCTACAGAAACAGGCCCTGGGACAGACTAACGCCCTGTCAAACTGCCTTGTGCTATAGAAACAAGCCCTGGGACAGACTAACGTCCTGTCAAACTGTCTCACGCTGCAGAAACAGGCCCTGGGACAGACTAACGCCCTGTCAAACTGCCTTGTGCTATAGAAACAGGTCCTGGGACAGACTAACGTCCTGTCAAACTGTCTCACGCTGCAGAAACAGGCCCTGGGACAGACTAACGCCCTGTCAAACTGCCTTGTGCTATAGAAACAGGCCCTGGGACAGACTAACGTCCTGTCAAACTGTCTCACGCTGCAGAAACAGGCCCTGGGACAGACTAACGCCCTGTCAAACTGCCTTGTGCTATAGAAACAGGCCCTGGGACAGACTAATGTCCTGTCAAACTGTCTCACGCTGCAGAAACAGGCCCTGGGACAGACTAACGTCCTGTCAAACTGCCTTGTGCTATAGAAACAGGTCCTGGGACAGACTAACGTCCTGTCATACTGCTTCACGCTACAGAAACAGGCCCTGGGACAGACTTCCCTCCTGTCAAACTGTCTCACGCTGTCACGCTACAGAAACAGGCCCTGGGACAGACTAACGCCCTGTCAAACTGTCTCACGCTGTCACGCTACAGAAACAGGCCCTGGGACAGACTAACGTCCTGTCAAACTGTCTCACGCTGCAGAAACAGGCCCTGGGACAGACTAACGTCCTGTCAAACTGTCTCACGCTGCAGAAACAGGCCCTGGGACAGACTAACGTCCTGTCAAACTGTCTCACGCTACAGAAACAGGCCCTGGGACAGACTAACGCCCTGTCAAACTGCCTTGTGCTATAGAAACAGGCCCTGGGACAGTCTAACGCCCTGTCAAACTGCCTTGTGCTATAGAAACAGGCCCTGGGACAGTCTAACGCCCTGTCAAACTGCCTTGTGCTATAGAAACAGGCCCTGGGACAGTCTAACGCCCTGTCAAACTGCCTTGTGCTATAGAAACAGGCCCTGGGACAGACTTCCCTCCTGTCAAACTGTCTTACGCTGTCACGCTACAGAAACAGGCCCTGGGACAGACTAGCATCCTGTCATACTGCTTCACGCTACAGAAACAGACCAGGGACAGACTTCCCTCCTGTCAAACTGTCTCACGCTACAGAAACTAACGCCCTGTCAACGCCCTGTCAAACTGCCTAACGCCCTGTCAAACTGCCTTGTGCTATAGAAACAAGCCCTGGGACAGACTAACGCCCTGTCATACTGCCTTGTGCTATAGAAACAGGCCCTGGGACAGACTTCCCTCCTGTCAAACTGTCTCACGCTACAGAAACAGGCCCTGGGACAGACTAACGCCCTGTCAAACTGCCTTGTGCTATAGAAACAGGCCCTGGGACAGACTAACGTCCTGTCAAACTGTCTCACGCTGCAGAAACAGGCCCTGGGACAGACTAACGCCCTGTCAAACTGCCTTGTGCTATAGAAACAGGCCCTGGGACAGACTAATGTCCTGTCAAACTGTCTCACGCTGCAGAAACAGGCCCTGGGACAGACTAACGTCCTGTCAAACTGCCTTGTGCTATAGAAACAGGTCCTGGGACAGACTAACGTCCTGTCATACTGCTTCACGCTACAGAAACAGGCCCTGGGACAGACTTCCCTCCTGTCAAACTGTCTCACGCTGTCACGCTACAGAAACAGGCCCTGGGACAGACTAACTTCCTGTCAAACTGTCTCACGCTGTCACGCTACAGAAACAGGCCCTGGGACAGACTAACGCCCTGTCAAACTGTCTCACGCTGTCACGCTACAGAAACAGGCCATGGGACAGACTAACGTCCTGTCAAACTGTCTCACGCTGCAGAAACAGGCCCTGGGACAGACTAACGTCCTGTCAAACTGTCTCACGCTGCAGAAACAGGCCCTGGGACAGACTAACGTCCTGTCAAACTGTCTCACGCTGTCACGCTACAGAAACAGGCCCTGGGACAGACTAACGCCCTGTCAAACTGTCTCACGCTGTCACGCTACAGAAACAGGCCCTGGGACAGACTAACGTCCTGTCAAACTGTCTCACGCTGCAGAAACAGGCCCTGGGACAGACTAACGTCCTGTCAAACTGTCTCACGCTGCAGAAACAGGCCCTGGGACAGACTAACGTCCTGTCAAACTGTCTCACGCTACAGAAACAGGCCCTGGGACAGACTAACGCCCTGTCAAACTGCCTTGTGCTATAGAAACAGGCCCTGGGACAGTCTAACGCCCTGTCAAACTGCCTTGTGCTATAGAAACAGGCCCTGGGACAGTCTAACGCCCTGTCAAACTGCCTTGTGCTATAGAAACAGGCCCTGGGACAGTCTAACGCCCTGTCAAACTGCCTTGTGCTATAGAAACAGGCCCTGGGACAGACTTCCCTCCTGTCAAACTGTCTTACGCTGTCACGCTACAGAAACAGGCCCTGGGACAGACTAGCATCCTGTCATACTGCTTCACGCTACAGAAACAGACCAGGGACAGACTTCCCTCCTGTCAAACTGTCTCACGCTACAGAAACTAACGCCCTGTCAACGCCCTGTCAAACTGCCTAACGCCCTGTCAAACTGCCTTGTGCTATAGAAACAAGCCCTGGGACAGACTAACGCCCTGTCATACTGCCTTGTGCTATAGAAACAGGCCCTGGGACAGACTTCCCTCCTGTCAAACTGTCTCACGCTACAGAAACAGGCCCTGGGACAGACTAACGCCCTGTCAAACTGCCTTGTGCTATAGAAACAGGCCCTGGGACAGACTAACGTCCTGTCAAACTGTCTCACGCTGCAGAAACAGGCCCTGGGACAGACTAACGCCCTGTCAAACTGCCTTGTGCTATAGAAACAGGTCCTGGGACAGACTAACGTCCTGTCAAACTGTCTCACGCTGCAGAAACAGGCCCTGGGACAGACTAACGCCCTGTCAAACTGCCTTGTGCTATAGAAACAGGCCCTGGGACAGACTAACGTCCTGTCAAACTGTCTCACGCTGCAGAAACAGGCCCTGGGACAGACTAACGCCCTGTCAAACTGCCTTGTGCTATAGAAACAGGCCCTGGGACAGACTAATGTCCTGTCAAACTGTCTCACGCTGCAGAAACAGGCCCTGGGACAGACTAATGTCCTGTCAAACTGCCTTGTGCTATAGAAACAGGTCCTGGGACAGACTAACGTCCTGTCATACTGCTTCACGCTACAGAAACAGGCCCTGGGACAGACTTCCCTCCTGTCAAACTGTCTCACGCTGTCACGCTACAGAAACAGGCCCTGGGACAGACTAACTTCCTGTCAAACTGTCTCACGCTGTCACGCTACAGAAACAGGCCCTGGGACAGACTAACGCCCTGTCAAACTGTCTCACGCTGTCACGCTACAGAAACAGGCCTTGGGACAGACTAACGTCCTGTCAAACTGTCTCACGCTGCAGAAACAGGCCCTGGGACAGACTAACGTCCTGTCAAACTGTCTCACGCTGCAGAAACAGGCCCTGGGACAGACTAACGTCCTGTCAAACTGTCTCACGCTACAGAAACAGGCCCTGGGACAGACTAACGCCCTGTCAAACTGCCTTGTGCTATAGAAACAGGCCCTGGGACAGTCTAACGCCCTGTCAAACTGCCTTGTGCTATAGAAACAGGCCCTGGGACAGTCTAACGCCCTGTCAAACTGCCTTGTGCTATAGAAACAGGCCCTGGGACAGTCTAACGCCCTGTCAAACTGCCTTGTGCTATAGAAACAGGCCCTGGGACAGACTTCCCTCCTGTCAAACTGTCTTACGCTGTCACGCTACAGAAACAGGCCCTGGGACAGACTAGCATCCTGTCATACTGCTTCACGCTACAGAAACAGACCAGGGACAGACTTCCCTCCTGTCAAACTGTCTCACGCTACAGAAACTAACGCCCTGTCAACGCCCTGTCAAACTGCCTAACGCCCTGTCAAACTGCCTTGTGCTATAGAAACAAGCCCTGGGACAGACTAACGTCCTGTCAAACTGCCTCACTCTGCAGAAACAGGCCCTGGAACAGACTAACGCCCTGTCAAACTGCCTCACTCTGCAGAAACAGGCCCTGGGACAGACTAACGCCCTGTCAAACTGCCTTGTGCTATAGAAACAGGCCCTGGGACAGTCTAACGCCCTGTCAAACTGTCTCACGCTACAGAAACAGGCCCTGGGACAGACTAGCATCCTGTCAAACTACCTTGTGCTATAGAAACAGGCCCTGGAACAGACTAACGCCCTGTCAAACTGCCTTGTGCTATAGAAACAGACTTCTGTCCCTATAGGTTGTTCTGGTTTGGACAACAGTACTAACTTTGTCTTAAAATACAACCACATATTTTGTCTATTTTGTCTGAAAGCGAAGAGTACGTTTATCCACCAATGACAAAGTTACTTCAAACTACGTTTTATAAAGTTTTAGATATTGACAATATCTCTATTGGTTTTTGCCACTTGTGAAATGTGACAGACGTCTCTTAATGGAATGACTGATTCTGTTTCCTCAGATGAATTTTAAAAGCTTGAGGTGTTGGCACCGTAAAATACTGAAACTGAGTTTTAACTATTGATTTTGTCTTCTTTTTATCTGTTTTTCTCTCTCTTCCCTCCTTCAACTCCCTCCCTGCCTCCCTCCCTCCATCCCTCCCTCTTCCCTCTTCCCTCCTTCAACTCCCTCCCTGCCTCCCTCCCTCCATCCCTCCCTCTTCCCTCCTTCAACTCCCTCCCTGCCTCCCTCCCTCCCTCCCTCCATCCCTCCCTCTTCCCTCCTTCAACTCCCTCCCTGCCTCCCTCCCTCCATCCCTCCCTCTTCCCTCCTTCAACTCCCTCCCTGCCTCCCTCCCTCCATCCCTCTCTCTTCCCTCCTTCAACTCCCTCCCTGCCTCCCTCCCTCCCTCCCTCCATCCCTCCCTCTTCCCTCCTTCAACTCCCTCCCTGCCTCCCTCCCTCCATCCCTCCCTCTTCCCTCTTCCCTCCTTCAACTCCCTCCCTGCCTCCCTCCCTCCATCCCTCCCTCTTCCCTCCTTCAACTCCCTCCCTGCCTCCCTCCCTCCATCCCTCCCTCTTCCCTCTTCCCTCCTTCAACTCCCTCCCTGCCTCCCTCCCTCCCTCCCTCTTCCCTCTTCCCTCCTTCAACTCCCTCCCTGCCTCCCTCCCTCCATCCCTCCCTCTTCCCTCTTCCCTCCTTCAACTCCCTCCCTGCCTCCCTCCCTCCATCCCTCCCTCTTCCCTCTTCCCTCCTTCAACTCCCTCCCTGCCTCCCTCCCTCCATCCCTCCCTCTTCCCTCTTCCCTCCTTCAACTCCCTCCCTGCCTCCCTCCCTCCCTCCCTCTTCCCTCTTCCCTCCTTCAACTCCCTCCCTGCCTCCCTCCCTCCATCCCTCCCTCTTCCCTCTTCCCTCCTTCAACTCCCTCCCTGCCTCCCTCCCTCCATCCCTCCCTCTTCCCTCTTCCCTCCTTCAACTCCCTCCCTGCCTCCCTCCCTCCATCCCTCCCTCTTCCCTCCTTCAACTCCCTCCCTGCCTCCCTCCCTCTCTCCATCTCTCTCTCCCTCCCTACTTTTCTCTCTCCCTCCCTCTCTCTGTCTCTCTCCCTCTCTCCTTTCCTCTCTCCCTCCCTCCCTCCATCCCTCCCTCTTTCCTCCTCCTTTCCTCCTTCCCTATCTCCCTCCTTTCCTCCTTCCCTATCTCCCTCCCTCCCTCCCTCTACCCCCCTCCCTCCCTCCCTCCCTCCCTCCCTCCCTCCCTCCCTCCCTCCCTCCCTCCCTCCCTCTACCCCCTCTACCCTCCCCTCCCCAGTCCCAGTTGGTGTGTTTGCTAAGAACAGCCTGTGGAGAGGATCTTATGAGTACCTGGGGAAGAAGCAGCCGGCCATGCTGAGCATTACCTCCTATGAAGCCTTCAACCAGCGAGTTAATGGAACTCTCATCGACCACAGTGGGGTGGAACTCAAACTGGCTGGTGAGTCTGTTATGACAATCAAACCAGTTTTCTTTCTCTGTGAAAACATGGATTGACGTAGATTATGAACTATATAGATGATAGAATAAAATGTTGTCCAAATTATACAATTTCTCTCTCTCTCTCTCCCTCTCTCTCCCTCTCTCTCCCTCTCTCTCTCTCTGTCTCTCTCTCTCTCTGTCTGTCTGTCTGTCTGTCTGTCTGTCTGTCTGTCTGTCTGTCTGTCTGTCTGTCTGTCTGTATGTCTGTCTCTGTCTCTGTCTCTGTCTCTGTCTCTGTCTCTCTCTGTCTCTCTCTCCCTCCCTCCCCCTCTCTATGTCTGTCTCTCTCTCGCTCTTTCCCTCTCCCTCCATCTTTCTATATCTCTCATTCCTTCCCTCCTCTCTGTCTGTCAGGTACCTATAAGAGAGAGGAGTCTCAGCTCCTGCTGCAGGTGCATCAGATCAGAGGTCCTGTAGAGATCTTTGTCAACAAGTTTAAGATGGACAACTGGGCCCTCGACGGACATGTGAGTAGAGCACCAGGGTCCTTCTGATCAGAGGAGGTAGAGGACATTACACACACACACAAACACACACACACACACACACACACACACACACACACACACACACACACACACACACACACACACACACACACACACACACACACACACACACAGGCACAGACACACACACACACACACATACATACACAGGCACACACACACACAGGCACACACACACAGGCACACACACACACACATACACACACACACACACACAGGCACACACACACACACACATTAAGATGCACCACACACCCACACACAAACAAACACAAACACATTAGGATGCACCACACACACACACACTTGTGCTGTCACTCTGTTGAGATGTAGGACCCAGAGAGAGTTTTCTCTGTAATTAAAATGTAAGTTAAATCACTGGTTGGTAATCACCCCCACCACCCCCATCCCCGAGCCAGACTTCCCACTACGACCAGGTCTGTCACCAACAGAGAAACAGAAAAATATTACAAGTCAGTCACAAGAAGTCCTCTCGTCCTCTCTGACATGATAATTCATTTTCAACATGCTGATTTGTCACACTGACTGACTGGACCTTGATTACTCTCTCTCTCTCTCTCTCTCACTCTCTCTCTCTCTCTCTCTCTCTCTCTCTCTCTCTCTCTCTCTCTCTCTCTCTCTCTCTCTCTCTCTCTCTCTCTCTCTCTCTCTCTCTCTCTCTCTCGTTACATCGCTCTCATTCTCTCTTTCTCTCTCGCTCTCTCTCTCTCCTCTCTCTCGCTCCTCTCTCTCCTCTCTCCTGCTCCTCTCTCGCTCTCTCGCTCTCCACTCCCCCCCCCTCTCTCTCTCTCTTTCCCCTGTCTCTTACATCTCTCCTCTCTCCAGGTGTCCTACATTGCCTCATCTAGTTCCTTTGTGTACCAAGGATTCGTCCGAGGAAAAGGATTTGGTCAGTTTGGTCTTCAACGACTGGGTGAGTATAGCCCTCTTTTATGTTAATAAACTGTGTGTTTTAACCATGTCTCCCTTCCTATTGGTATTTCATATTTCATCATCAATCTTTTAATCATCCCCATGTAGATGTTGTGTATAAGACAATCTGAATGTTCCTCAAGCAGCATATGTGCCCTAGATATGGTACCAAGTTATTCTCTAGACTCTAGACTAGTTGGTTTCAGTTTGTAGTCTGCAGCCAACATATTCTTACATCTCAATATCACTGCTCTGTCTCTACTATCACTGATGCCTGCCTCGGAATTGAGATACATAGAGAGACTGAGGGATGGAGTGAGGGAGGAGGTAGAGAAAGATAGAAGAGAGACTGAGGGACGGAGGGAGGGAGGAGGTAGAGAAAGACAAGAGAGACTGAGGGACGGAGGGAGGGGGGGGGTAGAGAAAGAGGGAGGGAGGGAGGGAGGGAGGGAGGGAGGGAGGGAGGGAGGGAGGGAGGGAGGGAGGCTGAGGGACAGAGGGAGGGAGGGAGGGAGGGAGGCTGAGGGACAGAGGGAGAGAGGAAGTAGAGAAGAGAGACTGAGGGAGGAAGAGAGAAACAGAGAGAGAGAGTTTGGAGAGAGATTGAAGGAAACAGAGGCAGGAGTGAAAGAGAGAGATGGAAGGAGAGAGGAAAGAAGAGAGAGAGAAACAGAGTGAGAGAGCTTTCTGTTGTCATGTGTGCGTCTACTTATAACCTCAGTGAAAATACCTCTTTCAGCTGGAGACTGACGTGATTTGGAGAGGAGGAGGGAGACGAGGAGAAAAAGAGAGAGAGAGTAATTGAGTTTGTAGAGAGGGGGGAAGAGAGGGAGAAAGACAGTATGAGTTGACACCTGCTCTTTCCATGACATAGACTGACCAGGTGAATCCAGGTGAAAGCTATGATCCCTTATTGATGTCACTTGTTAAATCCACTTCAATCAGTGTAGATGAAGGGGAGGAGACGTGGGTTAAATAAGGATTTTTAAGCCTTGAGACAATTGAGACATGGATTGTGTGTCATTCAGAGGGTGAATGAGCAAGACAGAATATTTAAGTGCCTTTGAACGGGGTATGGCAGTAGGTGCCAGGCGCACCGGTTTGTGTCAAGAACTGCAACGCTGCTGGGTTTTTCACATTCAACAGTGTTCTGTTGGGTATTCCACTCAATGGACATCCAGCATTGACCAGTATCCCTGTGGAACGCTTTCAACACCTTGTAGAGCCCAGAAACAATGAGGGAGGGGGCAGGGGGAGGGGGGACACCTGTAGCTACAGGTGTTCCTAATGTTTGGTAAACTCACTATTGAATAATTATTTTATTGTATTGCGACTGGTCTCTAACTCTCTCTCTCTCTCCCTTTTCCAGAGAGTTTAGACACGAGCAGAGAGAATTCCCACTTCCCACCCAACAGCAGTTCAGTGGCAGCGGCCATCTTAGTGCCATTCATAGCCATGATCATCGCGGGCTTCGCTCTGTACCTCTACAAACACAGGTACCCTATGATACAATATACTGACCCTCTACACCTCTACAAACACAGGTACCCTCTATATCTATACAAACACAGGTACCCTATGATACAATATACTGACCCTCTATACTACAGACATAATAACACCACTGTAGCTACAGTATATAACAGACATAATAACATCACTGTAGATACAGTATACTACAGACATAATAATATCACTGTAGCTACAGTATACTACAGACAGAATAACATCACTGTAGCTACAGTATACTACAGACAGAATAACATCACTGTAGCTACAGTATACTACAGACATAATAACATCACTGTAGCTAAAGTATATAACAGACATAATAACATCACTGTAGATACAGTATATAACAGACATAATAACATCACTGTAGCTACAGTATACTACAGACATAATAACACCACTGTAGCTACAGTATACTAGACATAATAACATCACTGTAGATACAGTATACTACAGACATAATAACATCACTGTAGCTACAGTATACTAGACATAATAACATCACTGTAGCTACAGTATACTAGACATAATAACATCACTGTAGCTACAGTATACTAGACATAATAACATCACTGTAGCTACAGTATACTAGACATAATAACATCACTGTAGATACAGTATACTCGACATAATAACATCACTGTAGATACAGTATATAACAGACATAATAACATCACTGTAGCTACAGTATACTACAGACATAATAACATCACTGTAGCTACAGTATACTACAGACATAATAACATCACTGTAGCTACAGTATACTAGACATAATAACATCACTGTAGCTACAGTATACTAGACATAATAACATCACTGTAGATACAGTATATAACAGACATAATAACATCACTGTAGCTACAGTATACTACAGACATAATAACATCACTGTAGCTACAGTATACTACAGACATAATAACATCACTGTAGCTACAGTATACTACAGACATAATAACATCACTGTAGCTACAGTATACTAGACATAATAACATCACTGTAGATACAGTATACTAGACATAATAACATCACTGTAGCTACAGTATATAACAGACATAATAACACCACTGTAGCTACAGTATACTACAGACATAATAACATCACTGTAGATACAGTATACTACAGACATAATAACATCACTGTAGATACAGTATACTACAGACATAATAACATCACTGTAGCTACAGTATACTAGACATAATAACATCACTGTAGCTACAGTATACTACAGACATAATAACATCACTGTAGATACAGTATACTACAGACATAATAACATCACTGTAGATACAGTATATAACAGACATAATAACACCACTGTAGCTACAGTATACTAGACATAATAACATCACTGTAGCTACAGTATACTAGACATAATAACATCACTGTAGATACAGTATACTAGACATAATAACATCACTGTAGCTACAGTATACTAGACATAATAACATCACTGTAGATACAGTATACTAGACATAATAACATCACTGTAGATACAGTATACTACAGACATAATAACATCACTGTAGCTACAGTATACTAGACATAATAACATCACTGTAGATACAGTATACTAGACATAATAACATCACTGTAGCTACAGTATACTAGACATAATAACATCACTGTAGATACAGTATACTACAGACATAATAACACCACTGTAGCTACAGTATACTACAGACATAATAACATCACTGTAGCTACAGTATATAACAGACATAATAACATCACTGTAGCTACAGTATACTACAGACATAATAACATCACTGTAGCTACAGTATACTAGACATAACAACATCACTGTAGCTACAGTATACTACAGGCATAATAACATCACTGTAGCTACAGTATACTACAGACATAACAACATCACTGTAGCTACAGTATACTAGACATAATAACATCACTGTAGCTACAGTATACTACAGACATAATAACACCACTGTAGCTACAGTATATAACAGACATAATAACAACACTGTAGATACAGTATACTAGACATAATAACACCACTGTAGCTACAGTATACTAGACATAATATCATCACTGTAGATACAGTATACTACAGACATAATAACACCACTGTAGCTACAGTATACTAGACATAATAACATCACTGTAGCTACAGTATACTAGACATAATAACATCACTGTAGCTACAGTATACTACAGACATAATAACATCACTGTAGCTACAGTACACTACAGACATAATAACACCACTGTAGCTACAGTATACTACAGACATAATAACATCACTGTAGATACAGTATATAACAGACATAATAACATCACTGTAGCTACAGTATACTAGACATAATAACATCACTGTAGCTACAGTATATAACAGACATAATAACATCACTGTAGATACAGTATACTAGACATAATAACATCACTGTAGCTACAGTATACTAGACATAATAACATCACTGTAGCTACAGTATATAACAGACATAATAACATCACTGTAGCTACAGTATACTAGACATAATAACATCACTGTAGCTACAGTATATAACAGACATAATAACATCACTGTAGATACAGTATACTAGACATAATAACATCACTGTAGCTACAGTATACTAGACATAACAACATCACTGTAGCTACAGTATATAACAGACATAATAACATCACTGTAGATACAGTATACTAGACATAATAACATCACTGTAGATACAGTATACTAGACATAATAACATCACTGTAGATACAGTATACTAGACATAATAACATCACTGTAGCTACAGTATATAACAGACATAATAACATCACTGTAGATACAGTATACTAGACATAAT
>NC_050572.1:3452293-3457293 GCF_013265735.2 Oncorhynchus mykiss | reverse complement strand
TGTTCTAATAGGCAACAGAATAATCCCTACAGACCTCTAGTGACATTAGACAACATAAACAGTCAGTTAGGGACAGGGAATATCTGAAGTCCCAGTTATTTTTTGCTTCCTTTTTTCTGCACGCAATTTCTTAAGAGAAAAGTTCAAATGCGGTGTTCAGCTGTGTTTATAGCCCAGCTATTATAGAGAGATAGACACACACACTGCAGTGTTCAGCTGTGTTTATAGCCCAGCTATTATAGAGAGATAGACACACACACTGCAGTGTTCAGCTGTGTTTATAGCCCAGCTATTATAGAGAGATAGACACACACACTGCAGTGTTCAGCTGTGCCCAGCTATTATAGAGAGATAGACACACACACTGCAGTGTTCAGCTGTGCCCAGCTATTATAGAGAGATAGACACACACACTGCAGTGTTCAGCTGTGCCCAGCTATTATAGAGAGATAGACACACACACTGCAGTGTTCAGCTGTGCCCAGCTGTTATAGAGAGATAGACACACACACTGCAGTGTTCAGCTGTGTTTATAGCCCAGCTATTATAGAGAGATAGACACACACACTGCAGTGTTCAGCTGTGTTTATAGCCCAGCTATTATAGAGAGATAGACACACACACATTGCAGTGTTCAGCTGTGTTTATCGCCCAGCTATTATAGAGAGATAGACACACACACTGCAGTGTTCAGCTGTGTTTATAGCCCAGCTATTATAGAGAGATAGACACACACACTGCAGTGTTCAGCTGTGTTTATAGCCCAGCTATTATAGAGAGATAGACACACACACTGCAGTGTTCAGCTGTGCCCAGCTATTATAGAGAGATAGACACACACACTGCAGTGTTCAGCTGTTCCCAGCTATTATAGAGAGATAGACACACACACTGCAGTGTTCAGCTGTGCCCAGCTATTATAGAGAGATAGACACACACACTGCAGTGTTCAGCTGTGCCCAGCTGTTATAGAGAGATAGACACACACACTGCAGTGTTCAGCTGTGTTTATAGCCCAGCTATTATAGAGAGATAGACACACACACTGCAGTGTTCAGCTGTGCCCAGCTATTATAGAGAGATAGACACACACACTGCAGTGTTCAGCTATGCCCAGCTGTTATAGAGAGATAGACACACACACTGCAGTGTTCAGCTGTGTTTATTGCCCAGCTATTATAGAGCGATAGACACACACACTGCAGTGTTCAGCTGTGTTTATAGCCCAGCTATTATAGAGAGATAGACACACACACTGCAGTGTTCAGCTGTGTTTATAGCCCAGCTATTATAGAGAGATAGACACACACACTGCAGTGTTCAGCTGTGTTTATAGCCCAGCTATTATAGAGAGATAGACACACACACTTCAGTGTTCAGCTGTGTTTATAGCCCAGCTATTATAGAGAGATAGACACACACACTGCAGTGTTCAGCTGTGCCCAGCTATTATAGAGAGATAGACACACACACTGCAGTGTTCAGCTGTGTTTATAGCCCAGCAATTATAGAGAGATAGACACACACACTGCAGTGTTCAGCTGTGTTTATAGCCCAGCTATTATAGAGAGATAGACACCCACACTGCAGTGTTCAGCTGTGTTTATAGCCCAGCTATTATAGAGAGATAGACACACACACTGCAATGTTCAGCTGTGTTTATAGCCCAGCTATTATAGAGAGATAGACACACACACTGCAGTGTTCAGCTGTGCCCAGCTATTATAGAGAGATAGACACACACACTGCAGTGTTCAGCTGTGTTTATAGCCCAGCAATTATAGAGAGATAGACACACACACTGCAGTGTTCAGCTGTGTTTATAGCCCAGCTATTATAGAGAAATAGACACCCACACTGCAGTGTTCAGCTGTGTTTATAGCCCAGCTATTATAGAGAGATAGACACACACACTGCAGTGTTCAGCTGTGTTTATAGCCCAGCTATTATAGAGAGATAGACACACACACTGCAGTGTTCAGCTGTGTTTATAGCCCAGCTATTATAGAGAGATAGACACACACACTGCAGTGTTCAGCTGTGTTTATCGCCCAGCTATTATAGATAGATAGACACACACACTGCAGTGTTCAGCTGTGTTTATAGCCCAGCTATTATAGAGAGATAGACACACACACTGCAGTGTTCAGCTGTGTTTATAGCCCAGCTTTAATAGAGAGATAGACACACACACACTGCAGTGTTCAGCTGTGTTTATAGCCCAGCTATTATAGAGAGATAGACACACACACTGCAGTGTTCAGCTGTGTTTATCGCCCAGCTATTATAGAGAGATAGACACACACACTGCAGTGTTCAGCTGTGTTTATAGCCCAGCTATTATAGAGAGATAGACACACACACTGCAGTGTTCAGCTGTGCCCAGCTATTATAGAGAGATAGACACACACACTGCAGTGTTCAGCTGTGTTTATAGCCCAGCTACTATAGAGAGATAGACACACACACTGCAGTGTTCAGCTGTGTTTATCGCCCAGCTACTATAGAGAGATAGACACACACACTGCAGTGTTCAGCTGTGTTTATAGTCCAGCTATTATAGCGAGATAGACACACACACTGCAGTGTTCAGCTGTGCCCAGCTATTATAGAGAGATAGACACACACACTGCAGTGTTCAGCTGTGTTTATAGCCCAGCTACTATAGAGAGATAGACACACACACTGCAGTGTTCAGCTGTGTTTATAGCCCAGCTATTATAGAGAGATAGACACACACACTGCAATGTTCAGCTGTGTTTATAGCCCAGCTATTATAGAGAGATAGACACACACACTGCAGTGTTCAGCTGTGCCCAGCTATTATAGAGAGATAGACACACACACTGCATTGTTCAGCTGTGTTTATAGCCCAGCTATTATAGAGAGATAGACACACACACTGCAGTGTTCAGCTGTGTTTATAGCCCAGCTATTATAGAGAGATAGACACCCACACTGCAGTGTTCAGCTGTGTTTATAGCCCAGCTATTATAGAGAGATAGACACACACACTGCAGTGTTCAGCTGTGTTTATAGCCCAGCTATTATAGAGAGATAGACACACACACTGCAGTGTTCAGCTGTGTTAATAGCCCAGCTATTATAGAGAGATAGACACACACACTGCAGTGTTCAGCTGTGTTTATCGCCCAGTTATTATAGAGAGATAGACACACACACTGCAGTGTTCAGCTGTGTTTATAGCCCAGCTATTATAGAGAGATAGACACACACACTGCAGTGTTCAGCTGTGTTTATAGCCCAGCTATTATAGAGAGATAGACACACACACTGCAGTGTTCAGCTGTGTTTATAGCCCAGCTATTATAGAGAGATAGACACACACACTGCAGTGTTCAGCTGTGTTTATCGCCCAGCTATTATAGAGAGATAGACACACACACTGCAGTGTTCAGCTGTGTTTATAGCCCAGCTATTATAGAGAGATAGACACACACACTGCAGTGTTCAGCTGTGCCCAGCTAATATAGAGAGATAGACACACACACTGCAGTGTTCAGCTGTGTTTATAGCCCAGCTACTATAGAGAGATAGACACACACACTGCAGTGTTCAGCTGTGTTTATCGCCCAGCTACTATAGAGAGATAGACACACACACTGCAGTGTTCAGCTGTGTTTATAGCCCAGCTACTATAGAGAGATAGACACACACACTGCAGTGTTCAGCTGTGTTTATCGCCCAGCTACTATAGAGAGATAGACACACACACTGCAGTGTTCAGCTGTGTTTATAGCCCAGCTATTATAGAGAGATAGACACCCACACTGCAGTGTTCAGCTGTGTTTATAGCCCAGCTATTATAGAGAGACAGACACACACACTGCAGTGTTCAGCTGTGTTTATAGCCCAGCTGTTATAGAGACATAGACACACACACTGCAGTGTTCAGCTGTTGCCCAGCTATTATAGAGAGATATAGACACACACACACTGCAGTGTTCAGCTGTGTTTATAGCCCAGCTACTATAGAGAGATAGACACACACACTGCAGTGTTCAGCTGTGTTTATAGCCCAGCTATTATAGAGAGATAGACATACACACTGCAGTGTTCAGCTGTGTTTATAGCCCAGCTATAATAGAGAGATAGACACACACACTGCAGTGTTCAGCTGTGTTTATAGCCCAGCTATTATAGAGAGATAGACACACACACTGCAGTGTTCAGCTGTGTTTATAGCCCAGCTATTATAGAGAGATAGACACACACACTGCAGTGTTCAGCTGTGTTTATAGCCCAGCTATTATAGAGAGATAGACACACACACTGCAGTGTTCAGCTGTTGCCCAGCTATTATAGAGAGATATAGAAACACACACACTGCAGTGTTCAGCTGTGTTTATAGCCCAGCTACTATAGAGAGATAGACACACACACTGCAGTGTTCAGCTGTGTTTATAGCCCAGCTATTATAGAGAGATAGACACACACACTGCAGTGTTCAGCTGTGTTTATCGCCCAGCTACTATAGAGAGATAGACACACACACTGCAGGGTTCAGCTGTGTTTATAGCCCAGCTATTATAGAGAGATAGACACACACACTGCAGTGTTCAGCTGTGCCCAGCTAATATAGAGAGATAGACACACACACTGCAGTGTTCAGCTGTGTTTATAGCCCAGCTACTATAGAGAGATAGACACACACACTACAGTGTTCAGCTGTGTTTATCGCCCAGCTACTATAGAGAGATAGACACACACACTGCAGTGTTCAGCTGTGTTTATAGCCCAGCTACTATAGAGAGATAGACACACACACTGCAGTGTTCAGCTGTGTTTATCGCCCAGCTACTATAGAGAGATAGACACACACACTGCAGTGTTCAGCTGTGTTTATAGCCCAGCTATTATAGAGAGATAGACACCCACACTGCAGTGTTCAGCTGTGTTTATAGCCCAGCTATTATAGAGAGACAGACACACACACTGCAGTGTTCAGCTGTGTTTATAGCCCAGCTGTTATAGAGACA